>NC_086244.1:20614867-20884867 GCF_036321145.2 Pelmatolapia mariae | reverse complement strand
GAATAACCAAGGATCATGAGGCTAGCCAGGGTAAGTGAGGAACTGAGGTAGGGCTGTTATTGGTGTTTCTTGATATTGCAGTGTGGAGGAAGTAATGAGATTTTTATGTCCAGTCCAAGGTCACACTCTTCTGTTGATAGTTGCTGGCTGTGTGAACTTCGATAGCTGGAGATTTATAGGTTTGTCTCTCCTGACAGAGTTAAGTTGTGGGTTGATTTAAAACTGTAATGTGAGTCCATCATTTGCTGTGAACAAAGCTGAGGGAATATGGCTTGCATGCAGAGAGTAGATGGGCTTCTCTTGCTGGTAAACACACTCCTTATCTGCAGTTTCTCTCTTTAGGGATGTCTCGCTGTGGGATCCAAACAGTCTCTCCCCCTGCCTCTGTAGTGCGGTGTATCAAGAACCTAACAGTGTCTAGAAAAGTTGAAAAATTGTAGCAGAGCCTGTCCCGTGTTTTTGATACCAATTTTCCAGGCTGTGTCTGTTCTTTCCTTATACGCTCTGCTGTCTGCACTCCCAGGCTGCTTCTCTTCTGCTCTAAATGTCCCATTACAAATCTGAAGCAAATTCAGAGGGCCACAGCCTGAAGATGTGTGCCAGTCTTTGTCTTTGTACAGTCCCAGGATATGTGTACTTCAGTATGTGCTTGCAAGGCAGAGACGTGTGTGTATATGAGATTTGTTTCACACTCTGTGTGTAAATCATCCCAGAAAATGGGTTATATGAAACTTTTATGTGTTCTGTATGAATTTGGATAAATCAAAGCGTTTATCCTTAATTTTCTATTTTGGACATTTTTTTGACTATTACCAAATATTAATTTCACTTAAAACATCTGAATTGAGTTTTTAGCTGCAAGACTTTCTTTGGACATTATCAGGGTTATTGTCTTCTTCCTGTGTCTGAAACAGATGTGAACAGATTTTTTTGGTTATCATAATTCGATTTTTTTCATATACCTCAGCCCTGTAAAAGCAAAGCAGTAGAAATGGAGGACAAGGCTTGAGAGCCAAATAATCCCATCTCACCAAATTGGTGTTTTGATGTAGTTGGAAAAGTCTCAAATGGCAGCAGCCTTCTGCTTGCAATTCTTGCTTGTGAATTTGGCCACAAGTCCCAGAATCTTCCGTTCGTTAAGCGTCCCAAGACTGTTAATGTGCTTATGTGTAAAATGTGGTTTGAAATTCAAGCATCAAGCATCTCTGCCAGCACAGTTTGGATCTTGCAGCTTTGCTGGAAGCTGCACACAAACTTGATACTGACTTATAATAAGTGAGACTGAATTCTTGCTGCTGCTCACTTTTTAGCAATAAAATTGATGGTAGTCTGTGTACAAATCAGTGAAAAGCTTCGTGACCTCTCACCCTACATTGCAGGACTAAATCTACACTATATTTTAGAAATGGATTGGTATGTGTGCTGAGAGAATAATAAAATACTTTTTAAGCCTATGAATAAATCCATCAGCAAACAGTTTAAGATTCAAGCATTGATTTAATTGAATGAATAATTAGAGCAAAGTGCTGAAATGCTTTTAGGGACGCTTGATATGTATAAAATAGTCCAATTGGTTAAAGAGGGTAACTAAATCTGAAAAGAATAATTTACCAATACCATAAAGAAGAAACTTATATTTGATTTTAAAATGAATATACACAATCATATAACACAAAAAGCCTTTTTAGCTGTGTTTCTATGTCTGCAGACTCCTCCCACATGATCAGGAATTGAGCAAGCAAATGTGACACAAAATTATACCTTAGGCACCTGACGGTTCTTATCTATATCACGTAGTATGATGTCATCATGCTGCCTAGCAACCACTTAGCAGTACGCTAAAAATACCTCTATTTAGCGTGTACGCTTTCTCTATAGGACCTTATGAAAGCATCATATCATTTTTACCCCTCAGCCGTAAAAGGCTGATGTGGTATTGTAATCACCCTGCGGGGCAGGCAGGCGGTGTACTCAAGTTTTTGAGTACAGCGATTTTATATTTTATGCCATAGGTGCATCTACTAAAAATCTCAGATGAGTTTAATCTCAGTGGCCTCGACCTTAAGCTCAAGCTCAAGGTCAGAGGTTAAGTTTTCTGACAGTCTTGTGAACACAATAAATTGAGAATTATGTTACCTGGGATTTTCAAATTGATACCATAGGTGCATCTACTAAAAATTTCAGAGGAGTTTGAAACAACTGAGTCTCGCTGTTTGAATATTGACCTCAAGGTCAAAGGTCAGCTTTTCTGAAAATCACCTGGGATTTTCAAATTTATACTGTAGGCGCATGTACTTCGAGGCTGAGGGGTAACACCAGTGGTTGCATGTATTTTTATGTCAGGAAAATAACATCTAATCTATATCCACAAAACTTAAGTCTTTAATTATGTATTATGATGCCATCAGGTTGCCTGGAAATCACCTAGCAATGGCCAAATAAGACTTTTTTGCCTTTATGCACCTACAACACATGAACTCATCCTATCAGTTTAATTGATGGCAGTATCATCTCATTTATAACAACAAAAGTTGAATTATGTTACAATATTATCCCATTGCCTAGCAACCACATTGCAATGGGATAATACGTCCCATTTTAATTTTTTCTGTTCATGCTCTTATGGTGCTTTTATGAGGTTTTGTGTCATTTTAAATTCAGTACAATAACAACTAATTTATATCCACAAAATCTCAGTTATGCATGATGTGTTATGACGCCACCAGGTAGCTTGGCAGCCACCTAGCAACATGCTAACAAGACCTTGTCTTAGCATTTATGCACAAAACACCTTTTGTGTTAGGTTAAACAAGTGTGCTAGTATTTTAAAAAAAAAAATAAAAAATAAAAATTAAGTAAAATTTATTGGTTGAGCATAATTCGTTATCTCTTTGACTTTTGATTAATTATTTTGCGTTTTGGAAATACAAATTAGGTACTCAGTTAGGTGCTTTATTTCACAATTTATATATTCAAGATGTATTTACAAATTCAAGTAAAGGCAATCAAGGTGCTCATAGCAGTGGTGCAATTGAGATATAAAATGAGAAATTCTAAATATAAGATCTACAGAACGTATTTTAAATGATGATTTTTTAACATTAAACATAAAAATTTTAAACGACATTTGAAACAATAAAATCTTTGTATTTAACCCTGGAGAACCCATGGGGTCAAATTTGACCCCATGGGTTCTCCAGGGATAAAATGTATAAATAAAATCTTTTTTAAGCCTATTTGTGATTCCATACTAAGTTTCACTATACACATCTTCTGTGTCTTATAAAAAAAACATTTTTCATGCTGCTGCTTCTAATGTTGTTCCCATGATATGGATATACTATCTCACTGCAAATATTCTTAGCAACCAACCAGCAGCCAGATTCAGATTTGCTGTGACAGCTACCATAAATTTCTCCGTCACTCACTCGATTCATCTTGGCCCTGAGTTTCCTTTTGTATCGCAGCTTAAAGCTGTTTACTGTAAAATCGCTACAACTGCCAAAACAGCACTCTGCTGACAACACACAGCAGACTTACAGCCACTTACATCTTTCACCCTGTTAATATGCCACACCATGACACAAGTGAGTCTGGCTGTTTAAAATTTTGTGTGTTACATGGCTTGGTAGGTTTCATTATCATTAATAATGGAAAAGCCACCGAACTTGGCTCAGGCGCTATAAATAAATAAGCCATGCTCCCGGAAGATTGCTTTGCACTGGTTTGATAGAAGTTTGAGTGAGCGTGTGGGGAGAGATTGGCCCAGTCGGCGATGGGGGATTATTCTTATACACACTCCATGGCTAATGAGAGAGGAGTAGCAACATGGCGGTGTTTAATTGGTCTGCTGTTGTGTAATCAGAATGGATGGTTTCATTCAGATGTGATTACACCCAGGCTCAGATAGGAAGGCAGGCGCTCATCAGCCTCAGTGACCTGCTTTTATTGGATTGTTCTTCAGTGAATGTTTAATGATAAGGTGTTCTCCCACTCCACATTTTGTACAGCACTCATTCATAAGCCCGACGAGCACATGGCCAGAGCCTAGAGCTCAGGAGTAGTCGGGCACTTAATCACGCCAACTGCAATGGGAATGCAGGATGAAAATGCTCTTGTCTTATTTATACCTGTTTACTTGGGCTCGGTGAGATTGTGTTTTGTGATGGATGGCAGTTGTTATAGTTGTCTGGGAGTAGTCTGAGAACAAAGAGCAAGTTCAAATTTCATATTGTTTCGTATGCTGTATCCATGACCGTGACCCTTTTGAGCACTCCACATTCTGTCTTTTTTTGTATTGAACATGTTTGGCTTCACGCACACAGAGGCCAGCTCGTCAGCAAGCTGCAGTAATAGTGGGTGACTGGAGGTATTCTGGAAAGCCTTAGCGAGGGCTGCAGCTTTGATTTCCCCGTAGTCCTCCGCGGAGAGTTGGAGAAACAGAGAGGAGGGGATTATACAGCTCAGTCATTATTGTAGGAATGACAATGAAGAGAATAAAGCTTTGCTGGGCTGTTGTTTGGGGGGGGGGGGTCAGAACCTCTTTTTAGAGTGCATCTCAAAATAATACCGTAGGCAATGCCCTTCCAATTAATTCAAACATTAAGTCAGAGTAATTTGTTATTGTAACAGGATTGTGGGAAGATTTATGACGTTCAGTGATATACTATAAGAATTAACATACAACATTAAAGAGGAGCAAAGAGACTGCACTCTTGCAACTTCTATTGCTCATGAGGCGTTTCCTAAAATAGGCTTGGAACTGCAGATTTCTCTCTGAAGAGAGGGCATCTCTCTAAAACCGCACAATGTGTGGGGTGAACTGTACTTAATTCACTCACAAATCTATCCTACAAAGAGCCGGGCTGTCCTCCAGTGCACTGTCAGGCAGCTGAACTGATACTTGTCTACAAGCACGAGAAGTGACAGGCCTGTGTCGCAGAACTGCTCCAGTGCAGTCTCGAACCCTTGGCCGGTGTACTCCTCAGGGATCACACAAACCTATCTCGTGTTGCCAACTTTGATGGGTAGGACACAGAGCCTGCTGCTTGTGTGAGTCCTTCTCGAATAAGAAAACTGCATTTCAGATCTTAACAAGGAATTGTCCTGAAACAATCCCCTACAGACACGGGAGTGTGCCGTGTGTGGTGACAGAATCCAAAGATGCAAATTAAAGTCACATGACGTGTCACTCTCATGGGAAAGACCTGACATTTATTTATGGTCTGAAGCAAAGTCTTAGCCTTGACTCTGTGGGACTTTCTGAAAAACTAATGGAGGACGGGAAGAAAAATTCAGACTAATCCAAGGTTCATAACTCTCAACTGAGCCAGAGCAGAGACATTAGCATTTTTGAAATTAATAATTCATTGTGCCGAAACAGCAGCAAATGGCAGCAGCCATGACACAATTAGCCACTGCTATGTCTCAGGGCCTCGGTGCAAGATTTTTCATCTCGACGCTGTGTAGAAGCTGAGTTAAACAATGAACAATAATAGCGTTTTTCTTCTGAAGTAAGATGCGGCTGTATGTTTTCGATGACGACTTCATTCTCTGGCAGAGATGGGTGGGTTGACTATAACCCACAGCTTGAGAAATGTGCTTTGCCCATGATAGACATGCAATCCAAAGGGGGGCTGGCTCAGTGAAAACCTTAACAAACAATAGATGAGAGAGAAATATCTCTGTGGAAGTGATCTCCTGTGGAAGAAAATGAGAAATGCCTGAACAATCAGTAGTAGAGGAAGAAACTATTTTAACTTTACAGACAAGCTGTGAAGTTGCATATACTCAACAAAGGAGCTTAACTTATGTGAACGCCCAATTATGTAAATAGGATAACTTGAGAATGAGGCGACATAGGAGTTTCAAATTGGTACCGTTGATGTATTTACTAAAGATCTCAGTGATCTTGACTTCAAGGTCAAGGTCAGAAGTCAAGTTTTCTGAAAATCTTGTGAATGTGATGCGATAACTTGAGAACATACTATTTTGAAATTGATACCATAGGTTTATCTACTAGGAGGCTGAGGGATTGCATTTATTTTCTTTGACACAGTCAGATTGAGGTCTTTTTTTCACCCCAAGTTTTCACATGCATTACATTTTAGTGTTACCTACTCTCATTTTACCCATATTTGTTTCAGAAAAATTTAATTATCTGGCAGTACAGACACCATTTTGTTACGTTATCAGTGTACAGCACTTGCACCACTGTTCACAAAATCAAATGAGAAACAGGTTTGGAGTAATAAAAAAAAAAAGCATGAAGTTATGCATACCTGGATGTATTTCTTGTACATGAAGAGTTCAAACATGAAGAGTTAATATATACAGTTCTATGCACTGCATATATTAAGTATATATGCATTTCTATAGGATTAAACTTGGGTTTGTGGGAAAATAAAATAAAATAACAATATATCTATTGTAATGTTGTAACTGTATATATCTATCTATTGTAACTGTGCAAGTCTACAAGTCAGAATGTACTGCAGTTTATAGAAACCTGCTGCATACAGAGTCAGAAAAGTACAAAAATACAAGCACCCATGATAGGACACTGTAGGGTTAACAAAAGGCTAGAACAGGAATGAATCCTGGCTGAAGTCAAAAGTTCCTACTAACAAACACAGAGAGAGCTAAAAGAGCACACACACACACACACACATACACACACACACACACACACACAGCCGTCATTTCATTTTAAAATGTTTCTGTCATATCTGTCCTTGTAGGTACCACATTTCTGTTTTTTGTTGTTTGTGTTTTTGTAACACAGTGTGTCCTTTTGTAGGAGACATACATCTCTACCAGTTGAAGTCACAGAGAATCCCGGGAGGTTGGTTTCTGAAGGTTGCAGAAGAGTCACCCCCTGCCGCAAGTGGAAGTCTGCTTCCTTTGGGTACAGTAAGATGTTAATTTTAACAGTTACTTCACATTCAGTTTGTCCCATAAGCACTGCAGCAAAACAATATTTTCCTTGTCTTCCTCTTGTTAATGTCTAAAACTCTTCACTGGTGATATTAATCGCCCTGCTAATTAGCCTCTCTGTGTCAGAAGTATTGGCCGTGACAGCTTGACAGCTGCAAACTTTGCCGCGTCCTAATGTTTGAGGCTTTGCAGCTGCTCTCATCAGCTTTTTATGACACAGCAGTTTGATTGCTGCAGTGCCTTTTTTTCTGATGTGCACATTGAAGTCTTCTAACCAAATGCACTGTAGGAGGAAATCATTAAGTATAGCCTTCACGAAATATGACCCTTCATTGCTGCGTACCCATTAGCTGTGCTGAGCTTGGACCTTGACAATCTCTCAACAATTGAGGAGGGAGCAGAGCACAAAGTCGCATCGATGGGACAGACTTGGGGGTGGTCTTTAAAAGGCATGAGAGTTTCATAAGAGACACCTCCCTGTACTGTATGCTTCATCGTCAAAAAGCAACGTGCCCTAATCCACAGCCCAATTTTAGCTCGTGTGCAACCCAAAAATAAATCCTACTGCATAGTGGGAACATGCTCTATTTTTAAAGAGCAGTGTTCAGAAGTTTCTGATGAGTAGTAACATCTGTGGGTTGTTTTTAGACTTCTGTAACACTGCAGAAAGGAGGCTTTGCTATTTCTTGCTGATTAATATCTCATTCACTCATGCTCCATCTATTTGTCTCAATATGATTGTTATACAGTAAGTAATTTTCAGGCGTAAAGTTAATGGGTTAAATGGATCATGACTGCAAACAAGATGATGGCTGTGCTCTGAGGTTTAATGTTTTCCTCTTCAGCTCAGCAGCACTGCTTGCGTCCGTCAGCGTTTACTTATCTCAGAGTTAGAATGGGATAATTATTAAATGATGGTAAAAGAGAACAAGCACCCTTCCTGATCGTTTTGGCTTTGCTGATTGATTTCAAATGGTCTTGCTTTAATGCTGTGTCCCAGATGTAATTATTAATGTGCGCAAGTTAGTTATTATTGATCTTTCCTTTTAGTTAGAGAGCTCACAATTACCAACAGCAAAAGCAGAAAAGTAGTATCAGTTTGGTCAACATGATAGAGTTGTGACACACACACACACACACACGTACACACACACATACACACACAAACAGTCGTGTTTGCGTATCTTTGTGGGGACATCTAATTGACATAGTGCTTACGCTAGCCACTAACCCTAGCCTAACCATAAAAACTGAATGACTAACCCTTATCCTAAACCTAACCATAACCTAATTGTAACCCTGACACTAAAACCACATTTTGAGTCTCAAAAATGTCCCCATAAGTGCTGTTGGTCCCCACGAGCGTTGTAAACTTCCAATTTTTGGTCCCCACAAAGATATATAAACATAGTACACACACACATTTACACATTCGCACCGGCGCTTGCACACTCACACTCACAGGAAATGGTAAGTGACAGGGTGGACTGGAAGTTTGCAAATCAGATCACTGCATGGCCCAAAATGTAAGCAAACATTTGTTATAAAGGCCTTGGTCACAGCTGTCTTTTGTCATGCTTGATTTGTTTTGGAGGGTATTATTTCCTTTAGAAAGAGAGGAAACTCACTGGATATGGTGTTTCAAAGGTCCTGTGCCAGATTTGAACCCAGGATGTTGCACTGTACACCACAGTGACTAGAAAACAATTTTTTTTTTTTTCACATCGTGTCTGAAAAGAAATGTTGGGTTATCATTCCTTCTCGATGGGCGCTGGGTGTTTGAGGTTCTCATCGACTGGGTGACTCTTTTTTTAGAAGTATGTTTATAAGGTGAAATATTAATTACTATGGCTTTTGTGGTCTGCTGTGCTATGCCCTGCAGTATGATTAAAAGGTACTTGTTAAAAGACTTTTGAGTGAGCATAATGGAAAATGCTACAGTAAACCTTAATTATAAGATGAGTTTTTAGCGGTGACATTATTTACTTCAAATGTTTTTCGCAACAACATTAAAAAAAATGCCAGATTTGTTGCCCTGTTATTTTAAGCTTGTTATTTCAGATTGTTTCAGTAATTCTAGACTTTGGAAACTAAGTTAAAGGACTTATTAGGGATTAATGGAACAAGTTTGGTGTCAAAGCTGTGTCATTCACAGAGCTCAGCTTGCTCCTCATCCTCCAGAGTTAGGGCAGTCTCTGGGGGCGGCCAATTACATTCAGAGCATGTAGAGTGTCTGCTATACTGCAATAGCATAAACACACTCCAGGCACTGACTTTAATTGTTGCTTCTGCTGTATACTTTTCTTTACTTCTCTTTACTTGTTTGCTCTGCTTTATTTACTATGTACTTGTTCTTTCTTCTTTCTCTGTTCTCTTCTACATCAAAGCATTTACATGCACAAATACCATTTCATCACCATTAGAGCAAGGCAATCCATTAGCTTAGATGTGAAAAACACCTTTTCATGCATAAATATGTATGTTTGAGCCAATGATGGACATCTGATTATTATGATTTTTTTCCACTAAATCTGATGATATTATTAGACTGTACAGATCAAACCAGACCAGTGCAACAGCAATAAGCCTAGAAAAAGTTCACTTTCATAACACCAGTGTGGAAAACCAATCTCCTTCAAATGTTTAGAGCACAAAAAACTAGTCCCAGCAGGTTTTGTCAGTGCATGATTTGTTTTCTTTAATGTAGACAACAGAATGGAAATATTGTCGATTTTTCTCATTGGGGTTCTGTTCAAAAACTGTCAAAACATCCAGAAACTACAGAGAAACACAGGCAGTAAGAGATATCATTTACAGTCTGCCCCATACATTTTGGAAAAATGACACAAATGTTGTTCAATCTTGACTACTTGATTTAAAATCTATGGTGGTAGTGTACAATGAAGTGCAGACTTTTAGCTTTAATCCAAGGGGTATAGTAAAGCTATTACATAAATTCTTTAGGAATTAAAAACATTTTTATGCATAGCCCCTCAAAAGTAATTAAACATACTAAGATGAATATAAGGATCTAAGTCCTTTGCCGCCGATGACTCCTGAAATCTAGAATCCATGGACATCATCAAATCCTGTTTTTCCCCCCGCTTTCCTAGGCCTTTACTGCAGCTGCTTTCAGTTGCTTCTTGTTTGTGCGTCATTCTGCATTTAGTTTTGTATTTAATAACTTAAAAACAAACATGTTGAGTTGAGATCAGTTAATTGAGTTTCTAAGTTATTAGAAGGACATCGTGTGAGCTCCTCAGGCAGGTAGTTCCAAAGCTGAGGGTCCCTGATGGCAAAAGCAAAGTCGCCTTTAGATTTAAGCCTTGATATTTGGAACTGCCTGGAGGACCCCATCTAGAGTTTGAATTCGCTCATACAGGGTCAACATTTTTCCTGTGTATCTAAGGGGCCAGACTCAAACTTGCTTTAAAAGTTAACATTTTAAAATGAAATCTGAAATGTACTGGTAGCCAGTCGAGAGAAACCAGCATTTTGGTGATGGGATGCCGCCCGCTAAAACCAGTAAGAAAAACTGTGAACATTTTGTTACTCTTGGTGGTGGTCTTTAGCACCTTGGACAGGAAAATGTGTCAGCATAAGCTCCAAGCATTCACACGTAACTCACCCAGCTGAAATACTGAAATGTTACTGGTGTGATGATGGCCTGCAATGTAATAGTATATGTGAACCACAACAAAGAAGATGGATTGCCTGACTTCTATCAGGACGCACACATCATTTTCCTCAAGATATATAATTCTTTTTCCATTCTTGACTTGCTTTAAAGTGCAGTAAATCAGGAGCTAGCGACAAATCAGTCTGTAGACCAAAGTGGAACAGAGAGAAGAGGAAACATAACTACATTAAAAAAAAAGAAAAAGAAAAAAAAGGAAGAGTATTTTAAAGGGGTGAATTCACAAAAAGAAAATGGATGACTTCCATATTAATTATAAATTATACTGTTTTGTTACCTACAAAATGTTTTTACTTCTACATATAAAAGCAAGAAGTGAAAGTACTGTACTTACACTTGATAACAGGCTTTACTAAACCTATTCTAAACTTGACTCAAGTCCAGTAGTGACATGTAATAAGAACTGAAACTATAAAGAGATTAGGTTAAAGTTTCCCAGCAACCATGGTAATTTTATTTATTTATAGCGTGTGTGTGTGTGTGTGTGTGTGTGTGTGTGTGTGTGTGTGTGTGTGTGTGTGTGTGTGTGTGTGTGTGTGTGTGTGTGTGTGTGTGTGTGTGTGTGTGTGTGTGTAAAAATTAAGTCGAGTCAGTCTTTCTTTGAGTCTCAAAACATACTTTTCTGACGATGTTTTCCCTTTGAGTTTTTCACTTGCTTTGAATGGTCTACTTCCTCAGTACATTACTCAGTACAACTTATTGGAGTTGATGTTGGCTTTATTTAAAATGGCCAATAAATGAAATGTAAAAAAAAAACAAAAAACGTTGACAACACGACAAATAAAACAACCAGCTGATCCGAGCACAATCGGGCAGAGAATAATAGAGTAATCTGTGACTTGTTGTCGTATTATAAGAAAGAAAGAACACATAAATAACTGTTCATAACGAATGGTGGGAAATCTTTTTTTTTATTTTGTGTGACTGAAAGAAAAAAGTATTTGCCAGTATATCAGATTTTTACATCACCAAATATCTGTGTCCACATTGGTCTTAAACGTCAGTGGAGCTCTAGTTTGTTTTTATTTTGTTCAGTCTTGGTTTTATTGTGTTGCTCCTGTGTAGCAGGAGTAGTAAGTGCTGCTTTAAATAACTAGTTGTTATTATTAGTGAGTGATATACTGAAACTCAAAATACAGCCAAATATTTAGCTTTCAGTCTCATCATTTGCCATCTCCGCCTCTGTAATGATTTCTCCCACTTCTATCTCTTCTCTGGCTCTGGTTTCATTTGTAAAGACTAGTGGCTGTTTCATTTCTACTCCTCTCCCATGACTGTTGAGCGTAAAGTGCTCTGCAACAGTGGGAGAGGTGAAAATAGGAAGTGTGTTTATGTCAGACTAAGAAAGCAAAACTGGAGCATACAGCCAGTCCAATAGGGATGCAGGATCTCAGCTTATTGTGTGAAAGGATCATTGCTCTATACGGTTTACTGAGGGAAAAGAATCCAAATTCATCTGCAGGCATGTGACGGAAACTTGAAAGAAAATGGTACAAAAGCAGCGTATTATATTATAATATAGGAATATAGACAACCACATGAAATAAGGGTTAAAAAAAACACATTCTCTTCCTCAGCATCTGTAAATTACATGAACAGAAAGCATGTTTTAACTGATTTTGGGTGCTGCATGTATTCATTGCCTGCAGCTGCCTTCTAGTTCAGTCCCGTCCAGAGTTAAGACTTCTTCTGCACCCATCAAGCTCAGCCCAAGGCTGAATGAATGCTTTTAAATACCCAAGATGCTTTCCCTCTCTTCCCTCTCACGCTTTCCTCACTTCACGCCTCTCTTTTAATTCTCCCCCTTTTTTTCTCCAGATATTCTCTTTGTTCTTTCACTCAATCAAATAGAAATAAATAAATAACATCTGCTGGTCTGTAATCTTTCACCTCCTTTGACTCTGTGGTGCGTATCTGTGTCTCCCTTTTTCTCTCATCAATTAAAACAACCCATTTGACTTGATTAATAGCTAAGGGGCAGAAGTAAAAGTGGGATGGTGAAGTGTAACTCTTTCTGAAGTGTTTACACCCCTCTCTTAAGGCTCCCATGGTATTACCAGTAGGTTGTAAACTTGCTGTTACTGGACTGGTCCATTTATTTGAATTTGATGTTTTTATTATTTGGCATTTGACTTTTAGAAAACACCTAAACCTGGATCTCCACTAGTACATATTTAATTCAGGGGTTTTATGTTTTTAATTATAATTATAAAGTTTAATGGCTATTTCATAACAGGACCTGTGATTACGTTCACTGCAGAGCTCATTGATTCCTGCAAATTGGCCTTTCTTCCGGAGATCGCAGACCCCCACCCTAACCTTCTGCTGATGCAGCCAATGTCTTATTTGCTGATGGCTGGAGGCAGAAAGGCAGCTCGGGAGACTGTGATCTAGCTGCAGGGGTGAATATAGTGCAAAGCGACATATACAGAGAAGAATGACAATATGTAGGTTCATGAACCCTGCATCATGACTGTTATTGCATGTATTTCATTGCAGCATTCCCCTTCTGTAAGCCCTTGACAGTATCCGTGGTCATTTGGAAAGGAGTTTAACGATGCAGTAAACATTTATTGTATGTGGCTGCAAACAGTCCCGGATAAATGAATGAGCAGTTGTGTCCAAGAGTTAGTGCTGGTTTTTAAAAAGAAAAGGAAGGGGAAAAAAAGGAGCAATGAAAGTGCCTTCCGCCCTCCATAAAATTCAGACTGTTATTTAATGCTTTCTTTTTTGGTTCTTTTTCTTTACTGCCGTCAATATTGAAAAGGTTTGATTCCACCAGATGGGAAATTACATCTGTGCAATGATTTAATAGGCCTGTGAAATAGAAGGCCCACTACCTTAATGTGTTTGAACTCTTGAGAGAACTCTTTGAAGTTCCCAGCTTCTGTTTCGTCATCACATTCTCTTAAGAGTTAATTACAGGCTCCACGCTGCGCTCTGAAGCTGCATAGCTGGAAACACACAGTTTTGATTTAGAAGTGAATGCAGGCCATTTGGTTCATAATAAGTTGCTTTGACTCTAAGTAGCAGAGCAGAATTTGATGCTTTTTGTTGTGCCATGTGCCTTTCACTTGACTCAGTTTTGCAGTTAATCCTTTTGGGCAAGATGCTCGCATGTGTATATGGCTGTGTGGTTGATCTGCGTATGTGCGCTGTCACTTTCACATGCAGGCAGCCATGCCACACATAAACAGTTTTCAAGGATTGTGATGCTGTGCTATAAAGCCTGGCAAGCTGTCAGTTGTGAATGTTATGGCTATGTTTTCACTCTAACTCATTCTTAATGGCGAGCATTTATGATTTTTCTTTTTTTCTGTCATATATATGGTTACATTCACCTAACAGTGAAAGATTGTGCATTTATTCCCAGGAGGACAGACAGGAAAAAAAAATCTGTCAAATCAAACATTCAGATCTATCTACTGTGGTGACTCCATGTGAAAAAGGGAGCATCTGAAAGCAGATTGTAGACAATGACACTTCAGTTCAATTAAAAACTGTCCAAAGAATTATTCAAATCTGGAAAGACTGTGGTGAACCATCACCTTCGAGGAAGAAATGGGTTGGGGAAAAAACTTGTATGATCATGATTGGCATTTTCTCAAATGTTTGGTAAAATCAAATCACAAAAAATCCACAGTAGAACTCACAGCAATGTTTGATAGTGAAAGTGAGGATATTTCCATGCATACTATGTAAAGAGAACCTAGGGTATTGGGACTAAAGAGCTGAAGTAATCTACTCATCAGTGATCATAGAGATTGGACTCAGGAGTAGAGGAAAAAGGTCACGTGGTCTAATGAGTCCTGTTCTAGAGTGATGGGTGCAGCAGACAAAGTGATGCGCCCATCATACCTGGTGCCTGCCGTAAAAGCCTGTGGGGGCACTATTATGATCTGGGGTTACTTCAGTTCAGTAACATTATGTGCCAAAATATTAGGTCAGCTGACTACCTGAATATACTGAATGACCAGGTTTTTCCATCAATGGAGTTTTTTTTTTTCTTTTTTCTTCCCTGATGCCACAGGCATATTGCAAGATGACATTGCCATGATTCATCCGGCTCAAATTGTGAAAGAGTGGTTCAGGGAACATGAGATATGATTTCAAATGTGGATCGAAAACTACAGAATCCAGACCTTAACCCTAGTGAGAATCTTTAGGATGTGCAGGAGAAGATTTTTCGTAGTGGGCCGACTCTTTCATCAGAAGATCGGTTGTGACACTGTGTAAGCTTATTGAAATGATGCCTTGGTGAATGTGTGCTGTCATTAGAGCTGGCAATTTTTTTTTTGCCTGGCACTGTGTATTGTGGGTTTTTGTTTTGTTTTGGGTTTTTTTTTCTTTTTCTTCTTTTGCTTTTGTTTTTGTTTTTTTTTGTTTTGTTTTTTTTATTGACAATTGCCCATAACGTGTGGACTTAACTCTGTTTAAAAATGGTGGATGCTCATATTAGACATTAACAAAACTTTGAGTGGTGCTGTTGTCTTTTACTTGTGAGGTATAGCTAGTTGGGGGGAAAAGGTGGCATAACACCTTATTTCAGACAGTGGACGATTTAAGCTGCAAAGTCCAGTATAACATAAATAAGGGTTATTTTAAATTGGATATCACACAAAGCTACTCTTGTAGAGTTCCCCATCAAGAATTACAGATAATTTATACATATCACCCGCACAGCAATAAAACTTGCCTTATACTGTGTAGATGCTTATACTGCCTTATACTGCTCTGTGACTAAAACAGCTCTGACCCTGGGGGGAATTAGAAAAGGACGTCTGGGGGTGCCCTGTGGTGTTTAGGTGGGCGGTAAGTAAGCAATAGCTAACAGCATCTTAAAGGTCACAAATGTTGTTCATTTCACCTTTCAGTGGTTTTAATGTTGCAGCAAATTCAATTCATTCATTTCATAAGAATTTTAAGGGTTAAATTGATTACAATACAAAATCAGTTCTAAACATGTTACATTATTAAGTAACTTTTGGCATAGTAGCTTTTTAAAAAGATATTACCTAACATTTTGTGTTTGTTGTGCGGTCTCTATTTGGTCTCTTTCCAAGGGTAAGACATGCCATTGGATGCACTATTACCTTGACAGTCATAATAACCACGCTGCAATTAAAAATTAAGACATTATTAAAATGAGCACACATTCTGCTTACAGTTGTAGCCTTAAAACCTTGAATCTTGAATCGGTTATCAGCCAGCAAACCTAATAATAGTTTAATAATTTGCCATGACGTGATCTACGATATGACATACTGCTCTTGTTTAAAAAAGAAAAAATAATTTTGTGTTTTCAGCAGATGAGAAAATAATTTTGAAACTACAACATGTGTATGCACGGAAAAGTGGTTTAATTAGAATAAAATGTATTTGTGTGCTCCCCTTCAGAAAGGCAGGAGTTTGCAATTCTTCAGGCATGACTGAAATCCGATGTGTCTGTTATAAATGCATCCCGTCAGCAGTAATGAAAAGTCACCCAGATGTGTGGCGACAGGGCACAGGTGTTACATTTCAAGACAAAGTCATGTGTGACACAAGTGTGATTTGGAGAGCCTTTAGGGTGATACATGTGCAAGCACTGCACCTCCAGCTAGAAATAAAAAAACATGTCAGAGCATCCTTTTTTCCTCAACCAGTGCTTTTCTTTCACGGTATTACCCACTGCCACTTTCCGTGTTAAATTAGATATAGTGAGAGATTAGTGCTACTGTGCGACTGCCTCAAATAGCTTATCCTTTCATTAGTTCCGTGCAACAATAATATCAGGCAAAAGAGACTGGGAGTGTTTCAGATCACTGTTTGATACGAGGCATTTGCAATTCCAAAGCCCCATATAAGTGCCCGGATCGAGCTGAGGGAAGAGCTCACAGGGATGAGGTGAAGGAGCAAGGAGTAGCTTATCCAGGAAATAAGACTGAAACATTTGTTCTCTTCTGCTTTTTCAGCTCTACCACTCAAGAACAGGGATTTGTCTGTGCATGTGAAACAAGATATTAAAGTGTTGCTGCTGCTGGATGAATGATCTGTTTGTGTGGGTGAAATTTCCTGCAAGTGAGGAGATGAATGACAAACTGTACATTACAATTATGAGAATAAAAAATACTGTATCATTCGGTTTGACCTTAGTTAAAATTTGCATGTATCTGGATTGTTTTCTTTCCTACTTGTTTTTACTATGTGAGTCAAGCAGTGCTGTAATTGATGGAAATTGAGGCTTGAGCAAGAAAAGTGGATTTAGATCTTGCAATTTGTGACCTCAGAGTAAGACAAACTTCTAATTAAACAGGATTTTTATCAAATAATACAGTAATTGCATACTGTGTACTGTATACTGTATACAAACATGGAACCATGCAGTACATATTCCCAAAAGTAACCGAGCTTTACAGAAAAAAGTAATAGCATCATGCTACTTTTCATATTAACATTTTTAAATGAAAAGAAGACGCAGATGAATGCTTCAGTTATACTGTGGAGGCTATTTTGCTGCAGTGGTTTGGATCTACTTGTTCCCTAGAGAAAAGGATCAGTGCTAATAATTACAAAGTCATGGTCTCCTCCAGGAGGACAATGCTCCATCTGAGTATGAAAATGATGTAAATCATATGCTGTGGCCTTCACAGTCACCAGACTGTGATACCTGTTCTGTCTATACACACAGACATAGTCCAACATCTTACTTTTCCTTTCATTTGTGTGATAAGCTTATAACTATGGATGTTCCTTGCAACTAATAACAGAAAATCTAAGCAAATATTAAATGCATGGAAGTTAAACATTGGCCAAAGAAATATGTGTCACATTAATTTCCAATGTGGCTAATCTTATCAGTGCTAGCAGTGGTAGCCTAGGTTTCCTCCATTCTAGTGTCAATAACTCATTGTAGAAAGTGGTCAGCTGCTTGGTTATATTACATTATTTGTTTTCTGACACGGCTAAAGTAGAGCACAGCCACGCTGGTTCCTTCTTGCTCATTTACAGCTCTATTCACAGAGAGAACGAACAACAGCAGGGCACGGTTGTTTGTTCATGGGTGGAGACCGGTCATGCCATGTGCTTTTTGAACTGGCAACTTTAATTGCACATTAATAAATAAGAATAACATGTTTAAATGATTTATATTTCTGGCATCAACTCATAACACAGTCCATTTGTCTGGTCACCTCTCCAAAATTTGATTATAAAATATAAAAAAATTCAGCCCCAAAGTTGTTAAATTTGTGCTTATTTATAGTGAGCACTTAGAACCATATATAATTAAAAAAAAATTGCAATATAGTTTCTCTTGCATATGATGTTAAAAAATGTCAGTTTAATTTGCAGGATTTTTACATTAATTCACTGGTAATTGTGCCATAAATGATCTCTCTACGTCTTCCTTTGCATGCTGTATCAGGTATATATATACAAAGTGCAGTAGCAGTATTACTGACATCGGCTTATGGAGGAGTCTAAACTTGTGATGAGCCTCAGCTGAGGCCCAAGGGGTCAAGTAATGTCTTTGTCTATACTTCATAGTTAGAGGCAGAGAGACAGCTCTTTGTTTGGCCTGCAATGAAAAGCTTGTCTGTCTTTTGCTTCTGATGTTCTTAGGCTTGAGGCCAAGTCAGTGACAGAAGGAGCCTTTGCACAGCACTGTGCCCTCTGCCAGCGAACTACAGAGAGGATGTGCAGTGTTGTTGCATGGAAAAACACAGGCAAACTAACCCTCTCACCTCTTTTCCCCAGAGCATTGTGCAGAGGTCCCCATCTAAAGGGGAGTGGTCAGTTTTCCTAGCTTTTGAGACTGTAGTTGTTGTGATTAGGAAAATGTTTTTATGGAACAAAAAAGCTATGGGTGTATTTTTTTTGTAAGTATTATTACTGAAAGCTGAAAACAAAACTGAAATGACTGAAGCGTCAAGTTTTGTGATGTTTTTCACTTTAATGGTGCCTTTTTGTTGGAAAGTACATAATCTTTGTTCATGGGTTTGCTTTGATACATTGTTAGCCTTCTTTCTTAAAAGGAGATTGCTAAAAACCACATGCATTTGATTAATGTATCCAAATTAAGCATCACTATAGCATCTGGCGCAAAACTAAACCCCCATGAGTGACAGGTTTTCCCAGCATCAGTAAGCTTATTGATCACATCCTGTCACATCTTATTGCAGAAGATGTAGTGCACTGCCATCGTGTGGTCTGTAGCTCTAAGTGCTGTGCTTAATGTCTTCTCTTTCGCTCTCTTCTTGCTCTTCATCACTCAGCTTGTCTTTGTTGGAAGTGGGCTGAAATCTCATGAGAGGAGACGGCTCATTTTAGGACAAAATATGGCTTCCTGCTGGCACAGTCGGTTCCACCAGTGCTTTTTACAGATTGTGCAGACACATGCGTAGCACTGCATTTTGAATGTGCAGTTTTGATGAAATAGGAGGCACCTAGTCACCCGAAGAAGAGAAGAAAATGGATTGCACTTCACTGGAAATGTGTTGATGCATTGTTTTATACATAGTTTATTAGTTTCTTTAGACATTAAACCAAGCAGAACTTGCTTTATGGAGAGGACTTGTTATCTGTCAGTCTCTGTTATGTTTGTACATCAACTTTAAAGTTGAGCTGAGAAACAGGTTTTTCATATTTGGACAATGGCAGTATTGTACAGCAGTAGACATTTTTAGTGTAAGATGAAGCTTAATGGTTATTATCAGTGATGAAGTGTACATAGTGATGATTGTGATTATTTGTCTAAACTGTTGAACTATTAAACAACAGGAGGAAAAAAAGTCAATCACAATTAGTATAAGAGGTTTAATCTTCAAATGACATTTTGGTCAGACTACAAATTTATTCCATCAAGTGTCGGTACAGTTTAAAAAACAAATCAATCAATATGTGCTGTTAAGAATGTGGACCTAATGATTTTTAGGTTTGTGCATAAACGGTGCTGATTAATTTTCCGTCAATTAAATTATTTTCAGCTTTCATGCAAGAACATGAGGCACACTCGGTCAGCTCCTTTTGATTTGTTTTTTTCCTTTGCTGTTTATGATCCACTAAGACAGTCCTGTGACCATCTCTATCTCCATCTTCCCTTGCCTTCGTAACATTTAGCAAATGTGTCTGGCTCCCCCCTTGAAGAAGACAGACCTGCATAAAAGCCTGTGTGTTCATATCTTGTCTGTTTACCTATTTTATATTGGTGTTCTTTGTGTCTGGTTTTGTGTGCATGCCTTCTGCATAATATCCTGCGTACTGTCTATGGCTGAAAATTCAACATCGTACATAAAGGTCGTACAAAAGCACATCTTAATGTGTGCAAAGGTACACCTGGCAATAAAATAGGATTGCAACTGAAATATCAACCTCAGCACTTGTAATTCAGTCTCGTTGTGAAGGCCTGAAAACCTCTTTCCTTTGTGCTGAATATGGTAACCATGAATTTAATGTTATTTGTCAGGTTTAAAGAACATCTTTCTCGCCACTTTGCTCCTCGGTCTGTATGTGCTCTGACTACTAAATCTCTGGTCTTGGTTTGCTGTTTAACAGAATGGAACTTACCATCGTCCCCATCAACCTCCAACCACCAAGTATCTTTTTGTCATCCATGCCCACAAACACCTACACTGACTATGTTTAAATTATATGCCAGTTGTTCTGGATTTTCACTGTCGCTACTCTAGACATGTATTACAACTCTTTTTTTGAGAATGAAAACAGAGTGTAAGCATTATCAAACAATGTATTTAGTTGAAAATGATATAAAGGAAATGGACCAAACACCTAGCAGAACATCTGATATCATGAAAGAGCAACCCAAAAGGGGGATATTGAGAATTGCACAGCTTAGTAAAAGACAGCATGGACTACTGGACAAGAAAGTTTTGTAATTTACATGAAATGGGAATGCAGCAGAAACACACTACGTTAATTTTGGAGTAGGTTTCTGGGTGCCCACTGCTACTAGTACTTAGTGCTGGTTAAATGCGCAAAAAAACCAAAACATGTTTACAGTATCCTTATTGATGTACATGGCTGAATAAACAGTATATACATAGTATTGATCTATATAACATCTTAGCAGCTTATCAAATTTGTTAGACCACCAATCCAATGTAAGGTTTATGCCGCAGCTGCCCAATCAACAGTATTGTTAATTACCCACATCACTTTTTGTGTTTTTGTAATGCTCACACTCTTTAATGAAAATTATGATTATAATGTTAAAAATAATTGTTTAATAATTGTTATCCATTAATTTTAAAATGTACTGTTTTACAAAACAGTAAAGCACATAATTTTTTATATGTTAAATTACAGGTTTAGTGGTTGAATGTTATACTTGATTAATTTCTGAAGTCCACTGTGCTGGCTCAAATTTGGGTATAAACCAGAATTCAGTTTATTTAATTTTCTTTCATATTTAGTTTTAATCAAGTTTTTAACAGATCTCTAAAATATTTGTTTTATTATTTTTATGATAGGTTAAAAAATTAATAAATGCACATTTTACGTTACAGCTCTGTATTTGGAGTTAGAAATGGAAAAAAAAGTTATACATTTTAAAAATACAACAAAAAAGGCCCCGAACAGTTGAGCACCTGGAATCTTCCAGCCAGTCTTTGTCAGGTAGATGAGCAACATCCCCTCATTCTAATAACAAATACACAATCAATCCAATGTTAGATTTAACATCAGCTGTGTTCAAAACTGCAACAATAAAAGATAAGATAAGATAGAACTTTATTAATCCCTCGGGTGGGTTCCTCTGGGAAATTCGGTAAAAACGACTAAGTGTGTGAGTTAGATGGTACAATATTCAATACATTTAGCAAAATGTTAAGTAGAACTAATATCAATGCTAACATCAGAGCCCTGGATGAAAATCAGAAGCATGTGCTGAGGTTATTAAAATGAATGCTCTTATTACTTATACACTCAACTGGTTGCCATCGCTGTCAATGTTGGGAAGTGACAAGATGTATACAGCAAAACTGTGGCATAGTCGTTATACTAAGGCTTGTCTCCTTTGGTACATATAAATTTAAATCTTAAATTTTAAATCTCACATTGCAAGCCATGACCCAGGAACATTTGACACTCTTGTCATTCATTGTTTGGGAGTCTTGTTTTCCTTATTGTGGTATGAACTGATCAGTGACTGTGACTGTGTTAATTGACTGTGATTAACATTACTTGATTTCCATGCACATGCTCATAAATCGCAAATTCAAGACATTATGCCAGAAATTGAGAAATCTGCACTTTTCTTAATAATTACAGCATACACAGCTTGTGTGACTGCAATTTAGATAATGGACGTGCTGTACATCTTTAACCACTGCACATGTTCATTAACAAAAATATAGTGGTTGCACTAATTTGACACTGGATTGAAGTGAGGTTAAGTTTGATGATGAAACACATTCTTCTTTGACTTAGAAACCCAAGGCTTGTGGTTCAGTCTATATTCTGCCGTTTGTGTGTGTGTGTGTGTGTGTGTGTGTGTGTGTGTGTAGCCTTATAAAGTCCCAATGAGAGTTGTTCTTCATACACACTATCCTCCCTGCCTACAGTCTCGCTTTGGATGCTGTTACCTTGTGAGGGTGTCAAGTCAACAACACTAACATCTATTTCCTAAGGGCATGGTACATTGTGGCTATAATAAGACACTCTGTACATCATGTACATCTTGTGGTTGTTTTGATGCATTTTTGCAACCAAAACTTCAGTTTTCTCCATAATATAACTGTATTTCTGCTTGTTAGTTCACACTTCCTGTCTGGTTTTGGAATTACTTGCACATGATGCAATATCTGTGCAAGCCATGTTGTTTCTAATACCCAACTTGGTGTGTCAGAGATTGCGAAGTTATGAACTGCAGTAATATGATTTGTAACTTATTTACCTTTTTTTTTTTTTTTTCCCTTCCAGATGATTATGTGCCATATATCCATGAACTGATCTCTTTTCTGCCTTATTTTAAAAACTATGAAAGAACTATTTTTTATGCAGACATAATTAACTGGAGCCATGCTGCATCTTTACCTGCTTGCGCCACTCCTCATTAGACTGAAAAGCCCTGTGTGTTTTGAAAGACACTACAGAGAAAAGTGCATTGATTCCAGTGGAGAGAAAGATGCCGAGGGAGGGAACAGGGGTTGGGTATGTGAGAAGAAGAGAAATGGTAAATGAGAGAGGGAGTGAAAACAAAATGGGAGGGAGGGAAGAGAGAGAAGGCATGATAATGAGCCCTACCTCTGACACATCCTCCTGTTTCTATGGAGACCAAGGAGCCAATCATATAGCCCTGCTGAGGACTGTACTACTGAGAGCAGATAAGAGGGTGGAGAGAGGTGTACGCAGAGGCTCCTCTCTGTTTATGAGATCCAATAAAATCCCAGTAAATCTCCCAGTAGCTCTCCAGGAGGTAGTGTCTTCTTGCTTTCCTTTAAATGTGGAAGTCACCCGTGGCATTGATATCAGTAAAGAATTAGTAATCACACAAAAGAAGAAGAAGAAGAAGAAAAAGAGGAAGAGAGGCTTACCACGAGACATCTCCTTTAGAGCTCTACAAGACCCCACCCCACACCTCCTCTTCCACCATCAGCCCCATCTCCCTTAGCCCCCCACCAGCTGCCAGCCTCTTGGATGCTCCTTGTTACATCACACGCACTGCTCTCTGGCAGCTCGTGTTTGTGACTGGGAGGGAGAGGGAGTGTGAATGTGAGTGAGCCCGTGTGCGCACGCTGTCCCACCGTCGAGTCCCGTTGACCAGCATACAGGATGGACAAACCAAGTGTTTGGCGCGCCGTGGTGAGCAGCACAGACCCCAGGAGAACAAGAGACCCCGGGTCCCATTCAAGCAGACCGGGCTCCGCCATGGGTTACCGGCTCTACGACATGTGAGTAACATGTTCTGTGCGAATGCAGACAGGATAGCCAGACAGGCGGGCTCGCCTGCCTGGGCGGCACTGATGCAGCTCCCATTCATAGAGACAGCAGTTGAGTGGGTGGCGGTGGAATACGGGGTGTCTACCTCTCTGGTGTCCATGCTGAGTCACCTATGGCATCCGGACCTTGCTTCGTCCTCTCGTGTTCCCTTCCTGAGCCTTCATCGTAAACAACGTCTCTCCTGAGGAGGGGCGGCGAGTTGGACCATACGTTTCTTTGAATGACATTCTCAGATTTCAGCAAGATGAGTTAATACCATGTGTCTTCATGTAAATTGATAAAACCTATGTGTTGTTTGGTATTTTGAGTCTGCCATTATAACAGAAAGCACAACAGAGTCATGTGAATAATGGTTTTAGAGCCTCTGGTGGCTGGGAAACATGACTCATTTCTGGATGATGCTGTGACAGCTCGTACTGGGCACATGAGTTCCTCACAGCTTCTGCTGTATATTTGAGGGTGTCAGTGTGTTCTTGTGTGTGCTTTGTATAGTGTATATGTGTATGTGGCATTGCGTGTGTGTGTGTGTGTGTGTGTGTGTGTAAAATGCGGCTGGGTCTAAGCTGTTATTTTTGGGATGGCGATGAGTCCTACGGTCTGTGTGGAAAGCTTGCATTTCTGCTTCAGTAAATTATGTGTGAATTCTACTGTAATGAAAGAGAGACAAAATTCTCTCATGTGTTTTTGAAGCTAAATAATAGTATTATTGTTGTTGTTGCGCTCCACATTTTTTTTTACATGTGCTCTTCTGCTGTCTAGCACATAAACACATCAGCTGAATAAGCATTTCGCTGCCTTATTTCTCTGCAGAGGGACCTTCAGGTTTGTTTTCCCTCTTAAAGCGTGTCTTTGCTGCATCACTGTAGACCCTCTGATTTCCTTACAACCCTTTGAGTGTAACCATGTACTTGAACTTCACACATGTACTTACTAACTGATGCATAACGCTGAGCTGTATTACCCTGTCATGTCAGGATTTAATACCATACATGGGTATCCGTCATCTTAATGAATATGAGACCTTCATGGGTCTCTGCTGAGTCTTTCACAGGCAATCTGGCACTGCCATTTAATAGATTTAATCTCTGCCTTGTTTCTGTTCAGCCCGTATTAGTAAATATGGACACTCCTGAGATTTTCTTTCATAATTACAATTTTGTAATTTTATGCTTAACTTTGAATTGCATTTCTGGTTTTTGTTGTTGCATATTAAGCAGTTGTGTTCAGAGATGGTCGCTTATTTCTTTCATCCTCATTCCCTCTCAGCTCTAATCCAAGTAAAATCTTTAACCAAAGACTGTCACATGACCTGGGTGAGGAGCAGACAGCAGGAAAGTGAAAGTGTTGTGCAAATTGTGGTTATTGTTGTCTGGAGACTGAGAAGATGTACTGATGACTGACACTAATGCTTGTGACTTTTGTGTCTGTCAAACAAACTGAGGATCACAATGTCTGTTCAATACTCCTTTAATGAGGAGCTGGAGTTGGACAAGCATGTTGTGTTGTAAATGTCATTTCATCGTATTTGGCAGCCCCCCATCTCACTCTGGAATTCCGAATGCCAAAAGGATGATGATGTCCTGGGTTCCACCAAAGACTTTCCTGCCCTAAAGGGATGTAGAGGTTATCTTGAGCTGAATACACCATCATACACAAAGTGTAATTTGTTCAGTTGAGTACAGTGGAACAGCGTGCATTGCTTTTGGCTCCTGTATATATACTATTCTTGCAAGGAAAGCTTAAAGAGGAATAATTCAGGCATTTTCAGAAGGTAATCATTTACTCTACATTATATTCACACCAACACGAGTTGTTTTGAGGGATTAGTGACTACATAAATCAGTAGTCACTTTGCACCAGAAATGCTGAGCAGCCACATTATTCAGTACTTATTTATTTAGCGTGTGCACAAAAAGAGTTGTTGCTTTTTAATAATAGACTATTTTTGTTTTTATAAATCATAAAGA
Source organism: Pelmatolapia mariae (assembly GCF_036321145.2). NCBI lineage: Eukaryota > Metazoa > Chordata > Actinopteri > Cichliformes > Cichlidae > Pelmatolapia > Pelmatolapia mariae. The sequence goes on along the minus strand of NC_086244.1, from coordinate 20,859,328 downwards.
AATGCATGTGTTGGAGTCGAGATGTGTGCAAAATCAATTGAACTGGCAATCCTATTGTCCATAACATTCACATCCAGAAGGTGTGATCTTTCTGCATGGATTATTTTTTGGAATTCAGAATCACTTTCTCATATATTCTGCAGTGCACCGAATATACAACATTTCATGGACAAGGCAGGTAATAAGCATCAACTGGCTTTATCTTTCGTTGAGATGAGCCATGCATTCTTAGAGGGCATTTGTGGAGTGAATTAATTTTTAACAGGATTGCCAATCCCTGTTACTAGAAGAGATGCTCTAAATGCATTGCCCCCTGATCAAGTGACGCCAATGCTGATGAAAAAGAGAATGCGTCACCAAGGGGGTAAGGCAGTGACGCCACATTCCTCCACTTTGCGTGCTCTCTCAGTCTGCAGACCCAGCACACTTTGCTGTCAGAGGCTCAAGCTCAAAGACAACTGCCAGCACTGCTCTGAATATGCCTCTGCTGTAGACAGGAACTGTGAGATACATGGAGCTATTGCATAAGACAACAACTGCATATAATGCATTGCCAGCACAAGGCACGAGAGAGCATGCTGTCAGTTCACATGGCATCAGCTGATGGGGCATAATGCTTAAAAGCAGGAAGTGAGTCACTTGTTAAAGCACATGCTCTTTGTATGTACAAACCTGTCTTCATGAAAGCCCTTTGTTCTTTTGTCTGTGTCTAGAGTGCCTCATGGCAATTCTTAATTTACTCAAGGACTTAAATATATAATGTATTTGTCGATCAATTGCGTTCTCATCAGTCCTTAATTTTTGACAGATGGCAGGATATTTACACCTTATAATTCCCCTTCTTACCCCATCAGCATTGTTTTTGGCAGAAAACTACACAGAATATATGAAAACGAATACCTCGCTTGAAGGTGCAGGTGCATAGTGTACTTCAACATCAAGTCAGTAATGTACCAGCAGTACAGTAGCATTTTGGTTTTTGCCGAAATAGCACAAACTTGGCCGTGCTCAATCAGCTCAAAGGCTGTCATTTGCACACTAAAACGTCAGCAGCTGGACATCTGTCGACTGGCACTGAGATAGTGGCTGAGTTTGCAGCTGGAGCTGTGTCAGCCATGTGTGAGGATGATCAAACCAGTGGGAGCTGTGGGGCTCTCAGGGGCACATCTCAGTGAGTTGAAGTTTCCTCAGGGGAGTAGCTAGTGCTGATGCATTTGTGGTTTGAAACAGCCCATAATAAGCCTCTGCCTTTGCCAATGGCACCGTCAGAAGCCTCAGCACGGAGGAGAGTTGGGTGCTTTAAAAAAGGATGCATCTCCAGAACATTTTGTTCCTTTGGCGAAAATAAAAATGGATATGCGGATGTGTTTGTCTGCAACAATGTTACATAATAACAACGAAACCAAGAGATCACTGACTACTGTTGTCTTTTCATTTTGATTGAGACTTTCATGGTTTTCTGTTCATAATTGGGAAAAAAAGGTGTAACTGTCACACTTAAAGCCTTTTCTGCACAGTGCCTACCAAGTGGCTCATGCTGCCTTACATTGTTTCATACAAGACATGCTAATCCTATCAGGGATATTAAACATTTCAAAGCAGTGTACCTGCATTCACAAATCCTGGACAAGTGCATATACTATAGCAGTTCTGTTACCAGCCCAAAGGTTATAACACAGCTTCAGGACGGCTGAGAGAGACTAAAAGCTGTGAGATCCTCCTCCAGAAGCCACAAAGTATTTCCCCCACTTTGTTTTTATTTTTCTTCTCTTTGTCTTTGCTTTGCTTTATGACTGTGTCTGGATTTTCCTGCTTCAATGCGAAACAAAAACTGGAGGAGTGAATTTACAGTCAGTATGGCTCATCCTCTGTTTCTCTTTCATTCTTCTAGGTTTTGCTTCCCCACCCTCTTTCGCCTCTGCTTCTGTCCTTTTTTTCACCATCCAACTAATGCTCTGCATGGCTGCTTTCAGGCTGACAGCTGAGCAGCTGTACTGTACAATCTGTGATACAGGAGCTTGTGCACATGCAAACTGTGCTGTAACTTTAATGTAAGATTATCTGCCCTGTAGTATAAGCTGTCATGCTAGTTGGACACTTTAACTTTTGTGTCTCCATTTTGCTTGTAATGAAATTAACTTGCTGGGCTCAGGACGTCAGCATCCCAAACAGATGAGGAAGAAAAGCTGCATGACACACTCTTAAATTTTATGCTGCTATTTATAAAAAATACATTTGTAGTGATTTAAAAATGGATCCTTTTGTGAAGAGTATTGAAGTTGGCCACTGGAGATCTAAGTGATGCCCTGCTTATGTGATGTGGTATGAATTAGGAAGAAATAACTTCCATGGTGTTTTATTTGTTTATGTATTCTTGAGTGAATCGGCAAACTTGTCGGTCTCCTCATTGCTCCGATTACATCAGCTTTTGTGGCTTCTAAGCCTTTAAAATATGAAAGTTACCCAAATTTGCCACCAGGGGGTGAACTTTTCTAACATATTCATTCAGACAGACTGTCCTTCACACAGAAATAAATCAAAAGCTCAGGATCGACTGTGTACTTAATGAAATGATGGGTATAATTATGTCATCATAATGCATGCTTATCTAGCTTTTTCCTGATGTTATAAGGCCTGGCATGGTTTTGGTAAAGGCCATCATCCTATCAGGTTCCTACTGGCAAAGGCAACCACCATCTTTCCCCATATTTTTTCCCCTCATCATGGAGTCTTTAAGCAACCTCATCAGTGATTGAGTGTGGCAGTCATGGGGGAGAAGTGGGGTCCTGTGGCTGTAGTGCTCAGTATCATCATTTATCACTATACTAGTTTAATTCAGCAGCACAGTGGAGACAAAACCTGTCACAAGGCCTTTCAAATGAGGGCATGTATTCAGACTGATGGTTGAACAGGTATTTTATAGCCTTTTTGATCTCAGAGTGTGGGCTGGTATTGATCCACCTGCAGTGCGCTGAGGATTTCAGTCATGAAAGATTTGGAATATGTATATATATATAGATATATAGATATATAGATATAGATATATATATAGATATAGATATATAGAGATATAGATATAGATATATAGAGATATAGATATAGATATATAGAGATATAGATATAGATATATAGAGATATAGATATAGATATATAGAGATATAGATATATAGAGATATATATATATAGTTATATAGTTATTTATTTATTTATTTTTTTTTATTTTACATGCACTATACGGACAAAAGTGTTGGCACACATAATTTAATCTTTGAATTCACGTGATTTCAGTCCTATTGCCACAGGTGTATAAAATCAAGCACCTAGCCATGCAATTTGGCTTTATATTTGTGAAGCTCGTTCTAAAGAGCTGACTAAATTTGAGCGTGGTACTGTAATAGGATGCGATCATTGCAATACGTCAGTTCATAAATTTCTTCCCTCTTAGATATTCCATGATCAGCTGTAAGTGGAAAGTCTTTAGCAACCACAGCAACTTGGTCATGAAGTTGCAAAAAATGTAAAGTTAAAGAGCGCGGCCGCCAAAACTCTGCTGACTCGATAACGGCAGAGCTCCAAGCTTCCTCTGCCATTAACATCACCGCAGAAATTGTCCCTGGGCCTTCATGTAACGGGCGTCCAAGCTCAAGCAGCTGAAGCCTTGTGACGTAAAGCATTCAATAGTCGATGCAAAGCACACCACCACTGCACTCTGGAGCAGTGGAAACGTGTTCTGTGGAGTGATGAATCAGACTTCTCTATCTTGCAGTCTGATGGGTCAGTCTGAGTTTTGGCAAATATCAGAAGAATGTTACTTGCCTGACTGCTTTGTGACAACTGTACAGTTTGGTGGAGGAAGAATAACACTATGGGGTTGGTTTTCTGGGTTTGGGGTGTGTCGCTTACTTCCAGTAAAGGGAAGTCTTAATACTTCCATTCATCAAGACATCTTTTGACAATTCTGTGTTTGTAGCTTTGTGGTTACTATATGGGGTTAAGACCCTTTTCTGTTTCAGCTTTACTTTGTGCAATGGGACACAGTTAAGTCCATAAAGGCATGTTTGAATGAGTTTGATTTGCAAGAACTTGACTGGTCTGCACAGACCCCTTACCTATACCCCACTGAATATCTTTAGGATAAACCAGAACTGAGATTGTGAGCCAAGCCCACTCAGCCAACGTTGCTGTCTGACCTCACAAATGGTCTTCCAAATGGTCTTCTGGGTGAATGAGCAAAAAATCCCCTAAAAACACACTCTTTTAGAGAATCTTTTAGAAGGCCTTTCCAGAAGTATGGAAGTATGTGGGGGAACTATTCTGTATTTATGCCAAGGATTTAGAAAGGGAAGTTGCAAAAGCTTGTACTGTAGATGGCTCAGCATATTGGTCCATATGTATGATCCGTGGTGTATGGACTTGTTCTCATCTGGTGCTCTTCCACTCTACTTGAGTAATGAAAGTGCTTTTATACAATGTTTCTCTTTCAGCCACTGACAGACACATTCATACTAGCACTTTCTTCTACATCTAAGTGCTTTCAATCTAACATTCACACTCTAAATGCATCAAGCGCAACTCTGAATCAATTCTGAATGCCCAAGGATTCTTTGGCACGCAGACTGGAGCAGCCAGGAATTGAACCACCAACCTTCTGATGACCTGCCCTAGTTCCTGAGCTATCGCCAGCAATTTTTGGCTGTGTTTGGCTTACATCATTTTTTTGTAACTTGGGGCAATGCAGTTGATTACTGCCCTTGACTCTGACCTGCGTAAAAATGCACTTGACATGGCAGGGTAAAAACTTAAAGTAAAAGCCTTAATAGTGAAAAACACCCATTTTGACCACAGTTAGCAAAACAGTTCTCTGCTCTCACATTTTTGCTCCCCACACATGTGGACGTGCCTAAGCTTACAATTTTGAACAATCGTCAATCTGCTCGTGAAATTACAGCCTGTTGCACTTGTATACGCGCTTACTCAACTCTTTGTCCTAAAAAACCCCAAATAATAGTCTGTCATGTGCTCTTGAATAAGAGCCACTAAACTATTATGCCATCTATATTGTTGTAAGAGTCGTACTTCTTTGCCTTGACAGACTGTAATATGTTCTGCTAACAATGCAGTGAGGTTTTTACATACACTCACCACTGGCGTGAAAAAGAAAGGGACAACTAAAAGGGGTTTCCATCACCATTTGAGAAGAGAAGAACAGAAGTTAAGTGCAGATATACGCTTTTTAACTACAGCTTAATTGTCGTCTCAATTTCTAGGTATCGTCTGATAATTTGCTTTAAATGTCACATGACATGAAACCACTAAAATTCAGAGTGCAGTAATGTACACGGGAGGGTAAGCGCACTTCTACACTTACAGCTTTTGCTTAAGTAAATTGACAGGAAGAGCACAGAGAAAAGACACAGACTTTTTGCTGATTTTACTGTGAGATGTGTGTAAATCAGGAGGCCTAAGTTGTGACAAAAGCCTGATGAATGGTGCTTAGATTCATTAATTCCTCAGTGTCCCTGCTGTTCACATAGGATCCCTAAAGCCTTTGTCCTGCTCTGGTCTTTCTATATCTTGGCTTGGGAAAGCAGACATGAAGCCCATATTGTGTGAAAGAAGTCATGTGGTGATTGACTCCTCAGCCCAATAGATCTAACTATAGTAATTAGTATATTAATATGTAAATATGCACATTACTCTACGTGTTTGTTTGTCTGTAATTGCATACGTGAGTTTAATTGTTTGTGTAAATATGTGGCATTTTGAGTGTTTGTGTGTTTGGACATCAACAATGGCTGAATATTGATGAGAGGCCCTTCCACGCCCGTTTCCCATGACTGCTGGGACTGGGTGGCACTGCAGCGTGGCACTGCATCTCAGGCAGAGAAAGAACAGCTCTGTGCTTCTCTTCAAATGCAAAACCCCCTTTAGCCAGAAAGGAGAGCAATGTTTTAAGCCTTATAGCTCTACAAGGACCTGCAGCACATATGAGCACAGTTTTAATGCAGACACAAACTTATCTATGAGGGTTTAATATGCTGGCCTTTTTTATGCACAGGAATTCCATTCTTTCTTTTACTACGTTCTTTCTGAATAGGTCTGCCAATGCACCATTCATATCTTACTTAGAGTGTATGAATCATTTTATTGACTATAATCTCGCATTTGTTCCAGCAATCTAGGCACACTTATGGTTTTTATAATGATTCTATGACCTTGAAGGGTCTAAAAACAAAACAAAAAATAAAACGAGAATTTGCTTATACTGACAAAAATCGGAGAAACCTCGAAGCTCATATTTATTTTAACAAAGCATGCATATAAACTCATGTGGTGATACAACATTGCAGCAGTCCCTCCTTGCTGAAAAGCCGACCAATCACTGGCTGCTCTGCGAAGCTTCCATTTGAAGCTTCAGTAGTACGGTAGTGTTGCCCAGCAACCAGAATCGGCACATTTCTGGGAGGTCCTGTGTGGATGGCAGCGGCTGTAACAGGGAGAGGGAGACAGAGAGAGCAAGAGGGAGAGGATGAGGAGCAGGAGACAGAGATAGGAGGACAGCGAAGGTTTGGGGTTTAGCTGGAAGAAGGAGAACAGGAGCAGTAGATGGCATTATTGAATCCATGTTAGCAGTGAGAGAAAGATCCGGTCTCTTGCCTCATAGGAAAGTTTGTTCTTGCAGCGGGAGGAGACAGAAGAGGATTCCTGTTGAGTCTGTGCTGGTCAAAAACAGATGAGTGAGTTTTGGAATTCCTCTTCCTATCTGCGTTCCTACACATTCCACTACCTGTGCCTGCTGGAGCGATGCAGAGCATTGGACACAGGCATGATGTCTCTGAGGATCCAAGGCTGACGCACTGTGTGAAGGGACCAGCACAGAGGACACACGGTTGACCTGGATAAGAGTTAAAACGGAGCTGAAGCAGCTAATATAGAGATTATTTTTGGGAGGTGGAACCCAAGCATTAATACTTGGTCCAAATCAGTCCCAGAGGGTTCCTCGTAGGCCTGGCTTTCTGGGTTTGGCGATGACTGAGACAGGTCCAGAAGTGATGTGGTTGTTCTGGGCGGGTTAAAACCACTCAGGCTGCCATCCAGTGGCAGTGGCGAAGCTGGAGCTCCAGAGGAGAACAGATTTATCGTCCATGCCTGGGATTCACTGGTTGCTCCTCTGCTTGCTGTGCCATGGTGCCTTTTAATGTTGTTGGATTCCACAGCTGTTCAACCGTTTGACTGTTTGACGTGAGGATGTGGAAGTTCAAAGCTTTTTGCCTGGATTACTGGCATGTGCTGTGTTTGCACCCACACAACAACTTTTATAAAAGGTATGTTTTGAAGCCGCTCATGTTTGGCTTAATCATTTCTTGCAGTTGCAAGTGCTACGTGTTTTGAACAGCTCGCTCGCAGCTTGTTGATGTTGCTACCTGTGCTGAAGTAGTCCCAACATCAAGCAGTTCAATTTGTTAAAACCCACCCTCGAATTACTTCATAAAGAACATCTGATTGATAGAAAAACTGCTTTAGTGCTCAGCTCTGCTTGCTGACATAGTGGTTCTCATGTTGAAAGACATAATTCAAGGGAGAGTGAGCTGGTTTAACCATTATCCATTTCTTCCAGCAAACGAGGTTACAGCTGTTATTGAAATGCTTGGTTAAGTAACTGTCTTGTCAGTGTCTGTTTAGTGTTGGCACAGCTGAAAAGAGTGGGCTGATCTCGCGGCTATCACTGAATCTATTCGTCTCCGTCCCACTGGGACCTCTTCTTGTTCACCTTTCACCTACAGCACAATCTATGCATGATTGATGAGGCTAGCGTTTTAGCTTATATTAAATTTGGCTCTGTTTTTTCGTCTTTCACCTCAAAATGCCAAACTTCACCTAAGACTTGATTGAAGTGTCCTTGATGACATTTAAATTCATAAATCCCAGCGGTGAGTCTAAGCTTGCAAGTTGCTCAGTCTTGACAATCATGTTTTAATTTCTGTTAAATTGAACATATTACAAGTTTTAAGACTCATGTTTCAAAGCTTCCAGTTCTGTTTAAAGGTATATACTCATCTTAATTTATGCCCACCTCTTCTCTCTGCCACTCTGCTGAAATCATAAAAAATGTGTTTTGTAATATCTGATATCCCACACATCCTTAAAGTTTAGACACACTTTTTTTTAATAGAAAATCACCATTATCTCTTTAGGTAGAATAGAAAAATACAAATGGATATGTTTTCCATAATGATAAAGATGCTGTAAGGGGTGGTCTATTATTTGTTTGATGTCCAGTCATGAAGTATTTCAAGCAGCAGTTTTAGGCTCAGACACTAGTTCCCAAAATTATTACTTTCCCTTTTAAACAATATAATTTAGGCGCAAGGTTTTAGAGCTGCACAGAAAAAGACTGCAATATTTTTTGCTCCATTATCCCCCTGCTACACCAGAGAGATCTAACCACGTATTTGTGCAGAGGTTTCCTTTATGCACATCCCATCGTGCTGATGTTTGATGTCTCAAACAGAAGCAAGCTGCAGTGTGATGACGCTGATCTAGGACCTGTGAAAATCAGATGCACCTGCCTTCTGTTGAATCTCTGTATGTATATAAACACGCAGTTTTTCTTTGGCATTAGTACTCTGTAGGCTAGGACACAGTATGTCCATGATTCATTAATAATGCATCGTGGATTTAGCAGGAAACTGTGAATGTAGGCCTCAGGGAATCCCCCAGCTTTAGGTGCATCTTCATCATTTATGCATTCTATTATAATCGATTTTTTTAGCCTATGTTTCGTAGTGCTTTATTTAGTGCAAACTCTTGTATCAACAGCTGTTCTTGCTTTTATGACTCAGTGGTTTGTTTGGAATTATTTAGGACACTTGTGTGTGTATTTTTTTTCCAAAAACTGCAAACAACTCATTATGTGTCTAATCCCACAGAGTTACTGGAATATGCTGGTCACTGGGTGTAACTCATTACATTGCACTGGCTTCAGTGTAGCAGCCTGTGTTGTTAAAGCAATGTCAGTGTAGTAACTCAAAACAGCCTCTCCCAGCTGCTGAACTGGGGTTCACCCTCCCTCCAGCGTGGCCTTCCCATTGAGCGCAGTGTGATTGTTGGATGCTTGCCGAAGTATTACCATGTAGACAGGCACAAAAAGCTCTCGTGCTCTATCTCTTCATCTACTTCTCTTTCTCTTGCTCACATTCTCCTTCTGTCTCTCTCTCTCATTAAAAGGCATGTCCACATAAACAAGTATCCATGAAACACATGACATAGGCCCAGCCCATCACCACTGGGGAGCATGCATCATGGGAGCAGCAGATATGTGAAAGATTACATTGGACTGAAGAAAAAGCAACAAAAAGCAGAGAGGGGTGTCTGCAGAGAGAGGGAGAGACAGAGAGAGAGAGAGAGAGGACTGGTGTGCGGTTTATTGTGGGTGGAGAGCTTTTGTTAAAAAGAGGGATGATTTTCTTCTGCTATACATGCTGGGCCTTTACCTTACTTGGTCATCAGGCAGCTTGCAAGAGCAGCAACTCTGAGCCTTACACAAACTAGGACGAGGAGAACTTTGAAAAGGCACACACAAAGTAACTTTAGCAGCGAAAGAATGAACTTCTCTGTGGGTTTTCTATGGAAAGTGAAGGATGTGGGGTGTAATTTGTGGTTGAGGAAGGAGTGAGCACAGACTGTTCTTCTTCTGGCTCATTTAAGGGGAGTTGCTGTAGTTGTGTTTTTTTTTTTTTTTAAAAACCTTTCTTTTTTTTTTAACTTCCTCTTGGTGCCATGTACATTTTTTTCGGGCATGTCTGATGCCTCTGGTGATGTCACTGCCGTCTGGAATGCCATGTGGAAGTACTGCATATCCAGCCGAACTATAAGGTAGGAGACCATCTGGCATTTACCACTGCGGATGGCAGGGGCCTCCGAAAAGTGATGGTTGTCTTTCCGACTGACCACAGCAGTCTGTGCAGATATTTCTGACTAATCCAATAACATTCCTGTCTATATGCTCGGTGGTTTCCTTTCTAGAACTATGGAAATATACTATCACAAAGCAGAAGAGAGCCGACTGGAAGCAGTCAAGACTTTTCAAGGTCTTACTTGACAGTTTACCTTATCAGGGACATGCCTTTAATAATAAAGACTTAAGAAGAATCTGTCTTTCTTTTATTTCTATCTCCTTTAAGTCCTTTCCCTTATCTTTGCCTTGCCATAGGACTACAACAGAAATGTCCTCTGACACATCACTTTGGGAATGAACACAAAAACCAACATTCAGAAAAGATCTTCTTTCCACCTTACATTATTCAGTCTATAGTGATTGGATTTTAATACTAAGTGACCTTTTCATTGTGTCTTTTTATTAATATTCAACTGGCAAACTGGTTATAAAGCTTGCAAGTATTCTCAGGTGTTCTTATGACTTCAGTCAAACAGGCCTTTTTATAATAGTTTTGATTTGTGTCTCTTAAAATGAATTTCAAATGCTCCTAACCGACTGGCAAAACAAAGTTTCCAGTCATTATCTGTACAGGAATTTTGGGAAGTTTTGATTTTTAGTTATCTTTCACATCAGGGAGAAGTCTGATCAGTCCCAAATTCATTCAGTGGCCCCGGACATACACCACCAATCATAAAGGACTGTTGTGAAGAATAAGGAAAAAGGAGGCTTGCAGCAGATGAAATACCCCCCACATAGCCCTGATCTCAACGTCACCGAGTCTACCTGCGATATATGACGGTGCATGAATAATCAGGCCATTTCACAATGGCAAGTCTCCATGACAGTCATAGCATGTTCAAACTTGAAAACTTGGAACTTAAAATGTGGGCGCTTGTCCACAAAATGCGATCTAAGAATATTAATTTATATTTAAACATGTATCTAATTCTCTGAAGATTTAAATCTAAAGTATATGACCTTAGGTTCTGTTTGCGCTGCTAAGCACTCAAGAAGAGTTTTACTTAAAAAAAGACAATTTTCTGTTTGTGACCGAATCTACATCATAGAGGTTGTATTTCAAAGTCACACTGATGCAGAAATTGTATTGTCTGCAAATTGTCATGTCTGATAGATCTCTATGCACAAGTATCATGCATGGATTATATTCATTTGCACATAAACAGCTGTGTATGCCACAGACGAGCAGTCGCTCATATTAGACTATTTTCAAGGCTGCTTGAAGTGTTTCTCAAGGTCACATGCATTCTTGGCGCATTGTAGTTCAGTGTCTGTGTAGTAGAATCCTTGTGGAGTAAGACATGTAGTGATTATTATTTACCATTTATTTAAATAAACATTAACCTTATACACTACAGATTCATTATAAAATGTGACAAACTTCAGTGCATATTTGTAAAGATAGCTGGCCATGTGTGTAATTCTTTAGACAGAACCTACCCCAAATAAGTTCTTACTCCTTAAATTATGAATATAACCAAGAAAAAATAAACAGCACAAGTAGGCGGATCCTTCGCGAATGGGTTATTGATAACCATTTGCTTTGCTCAGGCGATGCATGCATGTCTGATTACATCATGACTCCTTTAGCTGTGACACTGTAGACACCAGGGAGCATTTGATCTCGCTGTTTCTATGTCAAAGTGTGTGACGACGGGAGCATTATTTATTTAATGTCTGTGGATCTGGAGCTTGTCAGTGATGCCTCCTCAATCCACAGTGGATTTTCACGGGACAGAGTACTGAAAGGAAACTCTGCGGAGTGTATTCTGACTGAACTGTGATGCTAACCTGCAGCGCTTCGTGATAGGTAAAGAGGACCTTAATACTTGGAACGTGAGGTTAACTAGGTGTTTCAGACATGAGCCTAGTGTTTGCTAGCAGGCGAGAAACGAGAGCAGACACTGACCTCTCTGTTGGTTCCCTGCTTTGGCATACTGACTATAAGACAAGTTGGGTCTATTTGGGGGTGGGGGGGTTGTAATGGAAAAGCAGCAACCTGCCAGCACGAGCTTGCAGTTCCACTGCGGTGAGGGTAGGGAAAAAAGAAAAAAAAGAAAAGAAAAAACCCTCCCGGGTGGAAAAGCTTAGACGTGTCTAGGATAGAAGCCGTATTCTGTTCAAAAATGTCACAATGATGAAGACGTGAACAGGCTGTTATTGTTAATAAGAGGTTCTCTAGTTGCAGTTAGTCTAATGGCTTCCACATTTGGTGTTCAGTGTATTAAAGTGAGAGTAACATTTCTTTTATAATGGTAGCTCTGCAGCGATATCTCTGCTAAAACTAGGCATTGGTTGATATTGGTCCTGATGACTTACATCTATGGCATTTGCTGATCTGAGTGGCCCATCTTTTAATGTTCTGAAATATTAGGAAGTAGTGCGATGAAGAGTTGAAACGACTGTAAAACATGGCAGTTTTTCTTTTGTTTTGTTTTTTCCGGTTTATTTCTTCTATTAAAAACTTTATTTTTCCCCTGAAGCTTGACAAAATGCTTGTATCTACTAGAAAACTAGTTCCGACTGCTTCTCTTTGTATGGTTGACCATAAAAAGACCTTGATGCATTACTTTGTTCAGTTTCGTTTCAGTATTGATGTCTAAAGGTGTCTTTTTCCGATCAGTGCTTACGTTGGAGTCAGTATCCACATACTGCTGAATAATTTATATTCATGTCTTTACCGAAGGGACATCATATTGTGTGAAAAGTTTTATTCTCTTCATTATTTCTGAAATTCATATAATCATTTGTAAGAGTTTGGTCACTCCGCTGTGCTGAGTAGATGTTTGATCATGACAGTTATAGATGGGTATATGTGCTATAGGCTCTCACTGTCTTTTCACCTTCTATTGCTGCAGGGCTGCAACATTATGGGAGAATATATTCGGGAACATTGCCTGTGCTGCAGTATCTACACTGCTCATGTTAAGCCGTGCAGCTTTTGAAATGCTAATAAGCAAGTTTGTTTACTCTAATGCTTAAGAAAGCTTCCCTCTGGAGACACATTTCACGTTCACGGTGTTTACTGGGGTGTCTGATGTGGAAAATGCACTAAACAGAAATGCATTTGAAAAAAAAAAAGTGCGATGTTTCTAGAATGTCTCCCAGTTTCCCTTTTTTTTTTCTGTACTTTATGTGTGTGATTAAAGCAGGGCCGAAATATGTGTTGCCTCTGCTCTGCTCTTTGTGATCAGTCGGGGACAGCGAGAGCTCCGAGAAGCACAGTCGCTGTCGCTTTCTGTGGCTTTTTTTTTTTTTTTTTGCTGTTGTACTACTTTTGATGACATATTCCTTTGCATCTCTTCACAGCGCCTGCCTGGAGAATAATGAGCATGTGTGCTGTATTAACTTATGTAATGGCAAGCAAGAGGAGGGGTGAGTTTGGGGGGGGGCAGTGAAGGAGGAGGGGGAAGAGAAGAGTGATGAGCTCATGCTGCTGCACTGCAGCTCTTATAGACACACTCTGCATTTTGTGGTCTTTTTTTGTTTTTTTAGCCATGTGTTATTGCACATGCACATATGCATTCATGCAGGCTTATTTTGTGTGCATCAGGCCGACTGATTCACTTTCAAAAATATAGCATATGTAGAATGAAAAAGAGCAGATCATAATTTCGTAATTAGAATTTAGCGTTCTGCTGCAGGCTGCCATCCATGCTTTTTATAACTTTATTGAAATATTGCCACTTTTTTATTGATAACTGATGATGAGGGAGAGACAGGAAATGGGGAAGAAAGTAAGGACTGACATTCAGTAAGTGGTTCCGCCAGCTGGGGTTCGAACCTGCAAGTCGGTCCTCAGAAGATTAGTGGTATGCGCTCTCAGCTCGATCATGTGCCTGTGGTTTCATATTTTCATTGCTTAGCTCTCGCAGTGCTTTGCTATGAATGGGAATTAGCATGTGCGCACTGTTCTTTACCTGCATCACCGTTGGTCCAGAGAGCTGAAGCTCAGCTGTGAACAAGCTGAGCCTCCTGAGCTCAGGCTGACTATTGGTGCTAATCCACGAACTCTTTTCAGCGACAAAGCAGACTTGCATTATCTAGAGTTAATGCCAGAAACGAGCAAGGTGGGGAAGGGTCAAAGGATGGGAGACGAGGGGGGGAGGGGTTAAAATGGCACTCCATTTGCTCTATAAAACAGAGTGGTTCCTTTGGGGGCTTTTAGCTCTCTCTCAGCTGACAGTGCCCAGGTTCAAAAATGGATAAACCATTGATTTTGCCAGAAGGCTAAAAATCAAAACATCATTCTTCAAGGTTTTCAATGTCATATCATAAGAATACTAATTAGATGTGACACATAACTCTCTCTGTATACTATGTGTTGTTTTCACCAATTAATATTTGATTATATACTTTATTAATCTTATTCCTTGTGTGTGAGCATGATTTGTGGAATTAGCACATGTCCCTGCACGAGAGTGAAATAAGCATGTTGTCAGGGAGGCTGGGACTGCGACTGGTAAACAGTCATTAAAGTTAAATGTTTATCTTGGTTGGGCTCATTGGTTTGGACTGTTTAAACGGAGGTTATTTTGTTTTCTTATTTCACACACACATACACATATCTTCAGCATCTTTTAAAGGTATGGACAGTGCTTTTTTTTTTTTTTTTTTTTTGGTTGCTTTTTTTTGGTTGCATTTTTTTCCCTGTCAGCCTTAGCTGTTGCCTTGACAACTGGCCTCGGAGATCTGTGCACGTGCACGTAATTGTGATAAATCCTGATTTCAATCTATGAGAAACCATCCACAGAGACCTGTATCATTCACTGCCCATCATAGTAGGAGTAGTACTATGTATAAATTTTGGTTTTAATTATTTTGCAACATGAAAGCGCATAGAAACAACTGAAAGATGCATGTTGAAGCATTTATCTATAATACCTACCATAACACATTCTAATAATCAACACTGTTATTGCTATGTAAAAGGAAAACCCTGAAAATGGACAGTTTGAAGCATTTAATACATACAATGATTTGCTTAGCACCTTGTTATGAAAACATTTTTGATCATTATCAATCTGCTTTTAAATTTAGTTTGTTTTTGTTTTTTAAGCTGTCGGTGTTTTACAGTCACGCTAGAAATCATTCATTCTCAATAAACAAGGACCGGTCATGTCAAATAGATCAAACTTTTCTCCTCATGAAGACATGTACATGTCTGCCTGCAGCTTAAATAAGCTCCCTTGGGAGCTGAGTAATTTCCACTCCCTCGGTTTGTGTAGCCTTTGCTCTAAATTCTTTATATATACACTTTTTCCTCTTTTTGTAACATCCTTCCCTCTACTGTTCTACTTTACATCAACTTTTTTCCTCCCCCGTCTTGATAAAGATGAGTGGGATGCTTTTAATCAGTCATATATCCCTAAGCACAGCATCATCCTTTGTACAGTGGACTGTACACCAGCACCATCTGTTGGTAGAAAGACTTCAGGACAGAGAAAAGCCTCAAGGACTAAGAAAATCTCCTGCGACTACTTGATAGAGGTCTTATGTTAATCTCCCTCCCACTGTGTGGATAGTCCGTGGGTTTGGCTGCATTCTCTATGAAGAAAGTGAGAAACGGTCAGAGTTGCCTGCCTGTTAATGGGCGCAGAGTCATACTAGTCGGGCTTTCCGCTGTGAGTAAGTCAAGTGCAGAGAGCTAAGAAATTAAACAATGGGAGATATTACGAGTCAAATAAATGAGTGGACCTGAATTCCACTGTGAGTCATCGCAGAAGGGAGAAAAGACAAATTAAGGCAGATGGGGGCTCTTGCTTTGTCTGGAGTCCCACAGCGGCTACTGTAGCCTTATAGCCTGTTTCTCTGGCTTTTCTCCCAGATTGCTGATACTGAGCTTTACTACCAAGGCTTACTTAACTGTTTCATATTATCTGGAAGTCAAAATATAAAAATAACCCCTTTTTTGTTGATGAAATTGATTTCTGTCCTGATTTGATTTTCTTCTAAATAGCTGAGGTCATTTTTTTTTTTTTTTTTTTTTGCCCCTTTGCGTTTTTTCCCATTGACACACTTTAAGAAAAAAAAAGAGAAATCATATATATGATTTATTTATTTATTTATATTTTTGATGGAAAAATGGTCACTGCAGGAAACCAAAGCACACGAACCATTGGGAAAGGAAGGCTTATCCCTCAATGTGAGATGCTACAGTGTTTCTTATCCCATATAAGGAGGACACATGAAACATGTGACATAATCTAAATAGAATTCTTATTTTTGCATCAGAATTGAAGGCACTCTTAGACAACCTGTTATCTAACTAGAAATGCTCTGGCTGTCTGAGGATGTGTTCTGGTCGAGAGCTCAGATTTACCCTTTGGCAACACCATGTGTCCTAAAGAGAAGAGGGCAAAAAGGAAAAAAGGAAAAAAAAAAAAATCAGTGACCTTGTAGAGCTGTAACACGCAGGCTCCACACATGCCCCCACTGATTTACAGACATCAACCCAGCAGCTGAATAAATGACCACAGACTAGGGCAGAGGCATATTTGGATGGGAGAGTGAGAAGACAGCTGATGCTAGAGAGAGAGGGGCTGACTAAAGGAAGAAAGAAGGGCAGAGATTCAAAGAAACTGAGGCTGTGAGGGACAAAGCTAAGTGAAGCTGATGATTGAGGCAGGGGGGAGGGTGCGCAGTGTGCGGAGAGCCGCCTCTTTTCATTGACGTTTAGGAGAATGTGCTGATTAGTGGAAAGTAAATCATTCAGATGGAGGTTCCTAGTCCCCCGTGTATGACTGGAGACTGGGAACAAAAACATGCAGCTTTCCAGTAACCACGGTCACCTTAACTTTCTCTAAAGCAGCAGTTTGTCATCAGAGCCTGGCTCTGGTTTGATACTGTATGGACCAGCCTGGAGACAGATGTGTGGAGGTAGGTGGGCTCTGGTCTGAAGGTGCTTGTGAGTGTGGTATATCTGGATGTGAAGTGCAGGTTCAAGCTGTTTACATATTGTCCAGCTGTCCAGCAGTGTGTCAGGCTGGTTTGCATGCACGATCAATCATGAATTACAAACAAATTTGTTTAAAAAATATTTAAACGATTGAAAATCTATTTGTAAACATATGTGAGAATTGTTTGTTTTGGGGTTGTTGTTTTTTTTTGGGTTTTTTTTGTATCATGGACAATTGTTCTGTTAAAACAAGCTACTGGTATGTGCAGATATATAATATCGGGCTGTATGAAACTGAACTGTAATAATTCATTTATGCAGACATTTAAGCTCAATATGTATGGAGAGTATATGACATAGAGCTGTAGCTGCTGCACTGTAGTTTGGCGAAACTCTAATGCGCTTTACTCTCTTCTTACTTGGTGTCGTATTTACAAGACACTTAATTGCAAATTCAACCTCTTTAAGATTCGTGATACATTAAAAAAAAAAAAGGATTTGCTATCTTTCTGATTTCCACCTTTTTACTAGTGAAGACTTTTTTCACCAGACTGAGTCTCAGCACATTCCTGCTGATTGTCTCCTTCATAAGGCACATCCTGTTGATGTATTTTCAACCTATAGGCGGCTGCCGTTCTGTTTTTGTCCATGTGTTTACGAGGGACTTGAGCGCTTTGTCCACTCGCACATCCTCTCGTTAGTCCTCTTAACAGAATGGATGCTTTGGTGAGGACATCATTAGAATCTATTAGGTGCACTGACCGTGACACTGCGTGTCCCTCCCTCAGTCTTATTCAAAACGAGAATACAGAGCTGCACTGTACTCCGTGTATGCAGACTTTGCATTTTCCCTACATCGCACGCAACTCAAACCTTCCTCTCAGTCTTCCCTCAGTCCATTTATATCCCTGCCCTGTGTTTACATGCTTTCACGTCACATGTATTGTTATCATTCTGTCCCCTGACAGGATGCCGCTGACTTATTGTATAGCAGATAAAATTCAAAATTCCCTTCTGGGACAATTAGGCATGGCACAGCTGCTTTGAATCTCAGTGGCTTTTTATTACACAGAATTTCTTGGTGTTTCATCATTGAATGCACGGTAATTTCAAAAAATGGTGAACTGGCTTTTCTAAAAATGCTATTCATTATTCTTGTCCACATGGGAAACCATTAAAATATGAAAACAAAGCATTTCTTCTTCTTCTTTTTTAAACATGAAGCAGAAACACATCTTGTGGAAGAATTCACCTTATGTTGGCCAGATGTTTATGTACTTGAACAAAAGGTTTAGCAGACAACAATATGACCCGTCACACTCGCAGTGGCCCTCCTGTGGAACTCAAAGCATTAAGACTGAGCTGTAAGTGCTCCGCTCCAAACACGTAAACAGATTATAGAAGTATCTCATCCTGTTATCATGGCTGGTTTGAGGATGTTATGTCCCTCCCTCTGGAATGGCTCCTGTCAGCTGTTACTGCAGGATTGTTGTAGTAGGCTGAACAGTTTACTCAAAGTTTAAGTGAGGGGGTTGACCTTATTTTACACAGTGGATTTGTTGAACAGCAGGAATGACAAAGTACACCGAAAGCTGACATTGACAGTTCCCTTCAGTATAATGAAAGCCGTCACTGTGTCTGCATTTCTGTGTAGTTACCTAAACTGTGCTCAAAGTTTCAACAAAGCACTTTATACTTGAAGTCTACCAAATGAATCTGAATCAACAGTCACTCCAGTTACTGGAATTGTAGAAAATTATCAAATTTAATACACCAACATGACCTAACTTGTCATAAAAGCTCCTGTATGATGTGTTTTGTTACCCTGAGTGTGACATAGACACGTGACTCCAGACCTGGAAATAAGTTTGTCAGTTTTACACGTGCAAAATTCTGTCTGCTTCTCTTTGCTGTAGTCTAAATATTCATTTTTTCCCATATATTGGCCAAAGTTCTGCCAGGCCAGTATTTTTTTAATTTTTTTTTTTTTTTAATAAAAAAAGGGAAATGGACTCCACCAAAAGAGAAAACATTCTCCTTTGGACCATGTTGATTTTTATGTCAATCACAGATTGCCATGTGGGTGTGAGAATTACTTTCCACTGATACAGCCTCCTGCTTGTTATTGACCCTGGAGGCTATAAGGAAGTTCAGCTGATTAAAATTTGTCTGACAGAATTAGTCTGTTCTTTATTCAATAAAAAGAACACCAAACCAGCATGTCGAGACACTTCAGTCTTCTAGTTACACCCTTGAGTTCTCAAGGAAAAAAAGAAGGATTCCAAAAAGAACTTGAGATAGAGAAACATCCTTTCTGCCTTCTTATATTTCTACACCCTTGTCCAAACCTGCTTATCTTGGAAACATGCATCATGGAAAAAAGAATGACTCAAGGTTAAAAAACAAAACAAAACAAAACATCTGGTATCTTTATTTCTAATGCTGACAAGCTGACGAGCTGACGTGTCTTGACATTATTGTCATATTTGATACAAAGAGTCAACTCCATTAAAGGTTAGTGTTTTGTCCTTTGGGCTCAGAAAACCAACCAGGGGCTTCTAATAAGTAATTGACGGGTTACAGATCGATGTACCCTGAAGCCTACAGAGACATATTTTGAGTCAATAAGACTGAAAGCTTTGTGGACTAAAAAGCCAGCCTCCAAGGACAGGTAGCAGACAAATTTACAATTTTGTTTTAAAATAAACCTTTTCCTTTAAAATGACGGGAATTTGTCTGTTCCAAGCATTGTGGTAAAGCACGACACGGCTGGCTGTCTCTTCTGTATCTTACTCCTAAAGGACTGGTTTTTATTGACTTCCAATGTGAGTTCGTAGCTGTCAAATATGCTTTGATTGTGTGCAAATTAAATGGAACCCAAACACCATTAACCACTGTCAGTGTCAGGTAGTTTGTCACTGAGATGGCAAATTTAATCCATAGCTTGTGCCCATGTGTGACCTCCTTTTCTTGTAAAATGCTTTGGCACCATCTCAAGTGGAGGTTACAGGAGGCATTTAGAGAAATGAAACAATAAACACGGTGCTGCGTAACTGCTCCTCTCAAAAAATCTCTATCGCTCTGTATAAGCCGGGCCTCGTGTCCCAGCCAGACTGCCTGAATGGAGTATATGTAGAAGCATAAGATCTGCTGACATGCACCCACCGGGTCTTGTGGAAATGTGGTATGAATGGAACTTGCACATTCAGGATATCTTGTTCCACTGTGGAATATGTCAACATGAATCCATTTCTCAGCACTCTCGTGACCTGCACAAAAGGTTTTCTCAGCTTCCTTTTTACATTTGTGAGGAAAAGGAACGTAGATCGAGGATGCGTTATCTCTGCGCTTTTGTTCTGTGATTGATTGCTTCCTGGTTGTCTGTGGCTCTGAGGAAAAAAAAAAAGAATCATGGCCACTTAGTCATTTTTCAACTTTTATAACTTTTGAACCTTAGGCTTATTGTCAAGATATGAAAACTTTGACATGTGTGTCTCTACGAATCTATAAAGAGGACAGGTGGGGATCATGAATTATTTCTTTTTTAATTCTGCTCCCATTGTTGAGGTGCTTTCAGCTGTGGCTTTCAATTAATATTTAAATGCGACTGATTAAGTTTTCATTACGGCAGGGAAAAGCTCTCATAACATGTAAACCAATCTTGAGTTTTCTCATGTTAATTCTGTGGCTGATCTGGGGTTTCTGCTTAGATGTGCAAAGTTTTTGAAAAAAGGGGAAAAAGAAAAAGTTAACAGTCAGGATTTCCTTTGACAGCTGGGATCCTGATACAGCAATCCTTTCAGTACTGCTCAAACCTCCTGCCTCTTAGAGACTAAAACGATCATTGCAAGACGTTTGCACTCGGTGAACTTGTACTAGCAAATACATTTAGATATTTTTCTTTTTCCCCAGGGCATTAACAAATGTTTCTTGTTGTTTGATCTGTTTTTTTTATTTTTATTGTTTTGCTAAATTTCTCTTGTCAGTGCTGTGGTTAGGTTGATTAGAATGGAGCTAAGCTTTAAAATGCATTAATCTTTCGAGTAAGAGCTCCTCTGTGGCATGACTTGAATTGAAGCTTATTCACAGTATTTGCACACCAGATACAGTGTAGATACTCTTAGCTGCCTTCATTTCCCCACATCTGTATTCAGTTCTCCGGTTTTCTTTTTTCTCCTGAAATAACATTGGGTTTCCTGAATGATTCCTTCCCTGTCAGCCTAATGAGGGGCATTAAAATGAAATACATTTTACGCTTTCACTTCCAAGTGGAGCAGAATCTGAAAGGCGTAAAGAAGCAGACATGAGAGAAGCTGCCTTTACATGATGTGCCAATGCAAACAATGGCTTGTGCCAGTGTATATGGCCAAGTGGGAAGGAGCTCCTCAGGGCACCTCGAGGCTTAGTCGTAGTGTTTATGCTGTGGGCTTCGGGTGCCATGGAGGCGCAGTTTGCTTTGCTTTTGTGAAGGGCAGCAAAGCATGGCAAGAAACTGGAGTCTTGACTGGGGAGTTCAGGGCTGTAGGAAAACAAAGTGAGGCAAGCTCCGGTAAAGCGATTAGACAGCTGTGTGCGAAGAGGTGAATTTTCGGGGAATGTAAGCAGTCTGAGTTTTATAGGAATGCAGAGATTTCAATCTGCATCTCCTCACTTTATCTGTATCTCTTCAATCTCGATCATCTTCTGCATAAAATAAGCAACTTATGTAGACGATTTTAAATAAACAGTTTATTGATGCTGAATCGTACATTTGAAAAGAGACTCTGATTCAAAACCTTCCATGCAATTAGCATGTGTCTTCACTAGACACTTAATTATACTACAATCACCTCTAAACCACAACATCATTTCTTGCTTGACTGCTAATGAAATCTTGTGAGCGATTGGAATGATTGAGCAACACAACATGTTCAAGATCATCAGCTATTTAATCAGATCTCTGTTGCTGTCGGCAATGAATGGAATCTGATTGAAACAGCAATTATTATCATTGTAAGCCTTGAAGTCAATTTACCCAGTTCAATGATGTGACTTAGCTCATGGCTCCAAAATGATTGCATTGAGAGATACACATGTATGCTCAAAAGTGCATGCACAAGTAGTTATTTTAGGAACATGTTTGGTTTATGTCAAATGATGGATTAGATTTATCTATTTTTTGAAAAATCTAAGATAATATTGATAGATGGCTCCACGGAATCATTTCTGGAATCTGTGTAGCACCAGGACGTGATTTTGATAGTGTTTGGCAATAAATCGGGAGTCTGTTTGAAGACTGATTGGCCAGCATGGTGCTGTTAGGAAGACAGATGTTTTAGGAAGGTTGGACACGATATTATAAATATTTTCTGATATTTGTTGAAGATGTTTATTCAGTTAAGCCAGAGTTGCTTACACTGCACTGGACAACTTTATACATTCTTAAAATGTGATTCAAAGAAAGGGAAAAAGCTTTGAATATATTTAGAAGTCTATATAAGATATAGGTTACATATATAAGACGTCTTCGCTGTGGGGTCTTGCAGCATGCCACGAACTCATCTTTCCTGTGCCACATTTTCCTGACCTGTAATGCATTTAAACCGCAGACTGTGTGACTTGAGACAGGTGGGGACTCTGCTGCTGCCTCAAATAGATTATTGCACAAACCCCTCCCCACCCGAAAAAGCTGGTTCGTTACATCCCGGTGCCTTTGAATAACCCAGCCACCCTCCTGATATGCAGCTGTGACAAACATGTCTGACCCCAGTCGTCCTGAATGACATCATCAACCACATATCTGCCCCCAGACCTCATGTGCATCTTTAAGGGAACATATAGTATCACATCTAACCAGTGGGTGGCGATGTCACTCTGAGAGCCCATTGTGGACTGGGTCCAATCATTGCAAAGCCTCTGTCGGATCTGTTTTATCGTTCTGGTGGCAGTGCTGTGCTCCTGCGGTCATCACGACCGCCATGAGTATTTATACCCGCTGTGGCTTATGTCACATTTACAGTCATGGCTGCTCTGAGTACTACTCTGTTTTCCAGTTGACCTCAAGATTTCACAGTGTCACTAAAAAACGCTGCACATCAATGCACTACAAAGAAACAGATAATGAGATGATATCAGCAGGGCATTCATTGGCCATTCTCCTGATGTGTATTCTTTCTCTTGTTCTTCACAGCTTTGTCTCACTCGGAGTGTTTACCAGAGCGTGTCACCTCACATGGGTCTATTTTTAGCAGGGGAGAACTGTGCTGTAGTATGTGTCCCTGATGGGTGGAGCTAACGTTAAAAGCTTTGGAGAAATACAGTAGCTGGTAATGGAGTGAGCTGAAAGGGGAAATATTGTTACTGGACAAACTGGGCCTGCTTCTAATAATGGTTACCGCACAAAAGACACCACCTCTATTTATATTTTAACTGAGAGGGAGAGGGCATCTTCAAGCAGACAAGATGACTTTGAAGTGATGTGTTAGTGTAGTTTTTTTTTCTTTTTTTTTCAATTTTATTTTAATGCAGACACAAAAGAGAGTACAAAAGCATGTGGCTGGTTTTGTATAGTAAAGGTTTGTTTTAGTTATCAGTGTCGTCTTGTGACCTGAGCCCGACTGCTGATCACAAGTTTCCTCCATTCATATTTCAAAGCTAGAGACTCCACCTGACCTGCATGTCTTTAAAATGTAAGAAGAAACCAGAGGACACCCACACAAACACAAAGAGACCAAAGAAAAACTCTAGCCAAGAAGAAGTAAACCTTAGACCTTCTTTCCTTGTACGAGCAGGCCCAAAGTCATTAAATTGTTTTCGGCATGCTGGCACATTTGTAATTTAGATCAGTACATTTTTGGAAAAAACCACTATCATCTTTGCCCACATGTGATGCTATAGGCAGGAGCGTAGCATAAAACTGCATGCAGCAGAAATGGATCCTGAACTTCTGGCTCATGCTTTAAAAATTACCTGCCAGCACTGCTTCATTTTTTACATATTTAAACTCATGCATTCATTCAGTTGTTCGTGGATTAAGGCTAAGCAGTCTGTTGGAGCATTTATTGGCTGTGCATCGTGACCTCCTAGCTAACTGTTCCTCCCTGCATCCATCCTTAATGATAATCTAAGGTAAAGTGGTATGAATATTCTCATGTAAATAAACAAGGAAGTGAATATTTTGAAAAATGTCCCACTAAAGCTTCGAAGAATAATGAAGCAAACCTGCTTTTTCACCAGGATTTTGGTTACTCTTGCTACTGGTCAGCCTGTCGCCAGACAATTTTCAGTCAGAGTTCAAAAGAATCTCACAATGTACTTATAGTTAGAGGAAAGGATATGGTAAATTAAAAAGTCATCTCTCCCAAAACCTTCAGTTTGTATGCATCTGGATGCATTACTGCAACAATATGCAAACAGGGAAAAAGAAAAGCCTCACAGACATCACTTGCCACTGATGATCTTTGATCATTCCCATAGGATCCCACAGGCAACACATCTGCTCCAGCTTTGCTGCCAGGATGTGATGAACAGAGTCTGCATATCCTTTAATTACTTCTATTTCAGCTCTATTTATACATCTGCTGCCAGACCCTCCTTATGCACAGAAATTCTTTGTTCCTGAGAATTTACAGAGGAATGATGTGTTTCTTGTTTTGTTTTTTTGCCCCCTATACAAAGTTCTCTGTGTTCACAAAACTATCCCAGGCCACTACATCTCATTTAGTATGCTGTTGTATCAAACTATGACATCAGCCTGTTCTAATTGTTTCCAGACCAGGCGAAGGCTGAGTTTTCATTTTATTTTCCGTTTCTTAGCGCAGGTCTCAGTCGCTCAGCATCCAGCAAAAGCAGATAATGAGTAACGATGCATGATGTCATGTAGACAGAGCACCGTCTGCCAAACTTGTGACCAAGTTTCCAGGAAGCTATCACTTTCCCCCCCTGTCGTTTCTTTTGCTTTCTTTTCTTCTGCTCTGCCTTTTTTCATTCTCTTTGCAGTTGGAAAGTCCGGGTTTTTTTCTTTGCCTGATACTCAGGTACTACATCTGTGGGAAGCATTTGATAAAGCTGTAGGTATGTTGACCGCTTGGGGCCTGTTGGGACTGGTCCCCTGTTTCTGTAGTTAGCTTTCTTTTACTCTGAGACAAGAAAGGGAAGGAAAAGAAGGGAGGGTTTGGATTTGGAGGAGAGTGATAGAGTAGGAGCTGAAATGCAGAGAGACCATATGTATTGAGTTGAAGAAATGCCGTTTTATGAGCGGAGAGTGGGCCTCTGCTTGGAATTCTCAATGACATCATTCTGGAGCAAAGCGTTGTGCAGCCAGGGCTCGGGAGATGGAGTGGGCCTTCACCAGACGGGACGACTAGACTGGGTTGTAACACTAGAGGAGGACGAGAGAGACGTGGAGGCAGGCAGACGGGGAAAATTACACAGGACAGCTAGGTTTGTGAAAACTTTTACAGCCCAGTTTTACCTGGAATACCTCTAATTAGATCATTTCAGCATAATCCTCCTTGATGCCTAAACTGATGTTACCCCTGTGCCCCATGATGAAACAGTCATAATATACTTGAGGTTGATACGCATCGTGCGCTCGCCTTCAAAATGAGACCACAATATTACTTCATATCGCAGTCAAAAACAAATAAACTCTAGTTAGCGGCTCCCTGTGGTCCACTGGGGGGGGGGGGGGGGGGGGGAGAGAAAACAAAGCATCTGCTGGGGCAAATATCTAAAATCATGCACATATTTCCAAACTAAATGCCTGCATCTGTGTTTGTGTCTTGGGTGAAGTGTAACAAAATGATTGAGTGATGAGGATGTCAGATTTATTACAGGGAAGTCTTAAATTGCTTTTGTTCCCATTTTTGTTTATGGTGTGTTTGCGTGATAGGTGAGTTCTGTAAGTTGAGTCAACTATCTTGCAGCTCCACAAGGCATTAGCAGCTGTAGCCGGCACAGTACGGGTCAAGGTCTCAAACTGAAATAGACCAGTTGGCCGGTTACTGTCTGTCTGCTTGCCTTTCTGCACATACTCATTGTGACTGAGTCACACGTTGCAAGTAAGTCTCCCCTGCTGTGATCCATGACACATGTTGAGATACACTTGCTTTTTCTCCTTAAGTAACCCTTTCTTCTGCTTTTGTCTCTCATTCTGCATCTTTCATTTGAAGCCTCAGATGAAAACAGTTCGGACAAGGTGATCATTTTAGGGGTTCGGGTCTGTAATTAGAAGAATTCAGGATCCCTCTCTTTTACAGACTGGTGTGGAGGCCTCTGTGGATGATTGGTGTCCCTGTAAACTGGCTCCATGTGGGAGTCATTCTCCTCTGTTTCCTGTGCCTGTTGTCATTAGATAGAAAATACCTTTGGCTTGGGGGCAGTTTACTCCAACCCCCTTTTCTCAGAGGGGTGATTAGTCTCTGCCCTGTCTCAACAACACTGTGAAGTCCAGAGACAAGACACCATCACAGTTTGTGTGTTTGGGGCTTGGTGAGGTTTGTGCTGATGGTGCAGTACGAGGGGAATTTTATGCAGTGTGTAACACTATCCATGAAGCAGTGTTTGTTTCAAGGCAAGTGAAAATTGAAGACATAAAGATACACAGCTTCTATTGTGTATCTGTTGTGATTTTCTGCAGCGAAAGGCACAGAATCTGTAGCCCTTTTCTTAGTGCACATCTTAACAGTCACTGCTCAGCCCTGAAAGGCTCTATTAATAGAGGCGCTCTCTTTTATTTGCAGTCGCTACCAAGTCAGTCCTTTTCCTTTTGTGTAAAAAGAGCTAACAAAAGGTTCCTGACATTTAAACACTCCAAACCCTGTTTCCTTCAACCATTCTCTTTTTTTCTTTAAGTCACTGTCTCCTCATACTTTATTGTTTACCCATTTCTCTCTGTTCCATCTCACTCCTATTTTTCTACTATACCTATATGCACTTAACTCAAGCTGCCACTCTCTTACCCTCCCTCCTGGCTTTTTTTTTTTTAGTGCATTGGTTTATCTTTTATTCCCAGCTGTCACTCTCTCAGTCTCTCCTTTTCATGTCTTTACACTTTGATAGCGTGCCTGAAAAACATGACTTTCTTTTCCACGTCGCCTCCTCTCTGGTCATGTGTGTCCCTTTCTTGCATGATAAGTGTTTCATCTCCATCTCTCTCTCTTCCTGCCCAGCTACAGAGCCTCCACACTTTCACACCCCCTTCCCAGCACCCCGCCCTCTTCCATACCGCTCGGGCCCTGGCAGAAACTCACACTCCCCTGTCTCATAGCCTCCACCCCCCTTATACTCCTACCAGCCCCGCGCACTGACGACAGAGAGGAAGAAAGAGAAAAAGAAAGGGCTCCATTTGACTGTCAAAGATTGCAGACTGCCACTTAGTACTGACCATGCACGCCTATCATCTATAGGAAACTGCTATCACAAGGCAACGAAATGAAAACGTCTGTAAGTGGCAGAGAGCTACAAGCTGTAGCAGATGGCAGTTTTGAGTTGTGTCTGTCTTTTAGAGGAGCCTTTTAGGGAGCACTGGGGACTGGTGAGGAGATCTGCTAATGTTTGGAGTACATCTTCTTACAAGTGCTGGCCAGCATGTGGTGTTTGCAGTGTAATTCAGAGAAGACCCAGTCACTGCTGGAGCTGGAGCTGAATAGCTGGTAAGAGTAATAGCAGAGTGTAAACGGTGCTTGTTTTAATGTGTGAGTGTGTGTGTTGTCATTGAATGAGGATACACCTGGCTGCTAACCTTCATAAGCCTGTGTTTAATAAACACAGGAGAGGAAGAGAGCTGCTATGAGTTCGAATCATTCACCGTATTCCAGGACTCCATTTATGATTTCACACGATCCTCTTATAATGACGGCAGTAATGTAAAGCTTTGCACTTTAAATGACTGAATTTTAAAGTGTTGTCTGCATTTCCAGCTTTGACTCCATTCTAATTAAAAACAGATCATGCCCTCCCTGTGCGTCATTGTATGCATGTGCTATCATAATATGTTTAGTCTTACTGTACAGAATCCATCTGAGTTGGATTGTTCCCCCTCTGCTCCGTTGAAGGGCATTCCTGTGGTGTGTCGTGGCCCTCCCACTTACTTGGCCACGACTGTGTGCTCTTTCATAGCTCTATCTTCAAGGGCAGGTGCTGAGCGTAGTGCTGGAGGGCAGCTTAATGATTCATCACTGAAAGATAATGACAGTGGCTCAGTTGTTGTTGTTGTTTTTGTTGTTGCTGAATCTTGACATGAGGGGGGAGGATGGATGATCAGACAGAACCAGGACTGTTAGTTACTACGTGAGAGTAATATTGACTTTAGATTTCCTTAAGCAACAAGTCATTCAGTGGCATGTACAAACCATCAAATTACTCATCATACTGGCAGTGGCGTATGTTTCAGTTTGCTACTGTATACTTTATTTTTTCATTATTGTGTGGAAATTAAGTGGCACCTGATGAATGATTGCATACCTGTAATCAGCAAGCTTGATGCAAATAGAAAGGAACTTGAAGATTGTCCTCCACCAAGGCAATACCCAATTCAGCTTAGTTATCAAAAGGCTCTGCCTCAGCTCTCTCCTTGGAGGAGAAATGAAAAGCTGCTTTTCCGGTATTAATAGGAATTTTACTGTTGCTAATTATCCTCAATTGGCTATGGTTGTAGTTTTCAAAACAAAGGAAAAATGTGCTTGTTTTCTTGGGTATAGCTATTTAATACCCTTGGTTCTGATAACATTAGATGCCAAATGGCAGTCTGAAATATATAAAGACAGTCAGATCCTAAAACTCTCATTCTGAATGATACAACTTACAGTAGTTGACAGCCACGAGGCTTATGAGACTCCAGTTGACTATATACTGTCTGCTGCAAACTGTCAGGAGCATTACTGTCAGTCTGCTGCCCAGAGCAGCGTTCCAGCTCATAGCTTTGTCCAACTGTAAATTCCCAACTCACTCCTGTGTGTGTTTTTTTTAGAGCAGCTAAAAAAGTAATTCGTTAGTCCAATTATTGGTACTGAAATGACATATACGCCTGAGTGTTTTCTGGCAATTTGAGCTTTTAATGCTGGGCTTCATCATTATGCCTCTGTGTGGTCTGCGAGACCTTTTACCTGAAAAGTTTATTCCATCACATCTCTGTGCAGTGAGATCTGGTGTATGCATCTGTATTTATGAGCTCTCTGAGTTGCTTTCAAAAGAGGGAAAAACATCTGCTTTTGTTGTGCTTGGAGCACATGCTGTCACTGCATGTGGGGTGTGCGGTGCGGTATGGAAGCGCTGTTTCGTTTTATTAGAAGGGTCACTTCACAGCCTCTGTTCAGATACACACATAAAGAAATATATTTCTATAAATGGTAAGGTCCTACAAAGAAGCTACAGAAGAAAAGTAACTTTTTTTTTTATCAGATTTGACCTTCCTCTGTAACTTTACAGGTACTGTAATTTAATATATGACAATGTCTAGATTGTTCCCCACCAACAATGTTTTCAAACATACATGAGTCTTTTCTCTGCACATGCTAACACTTTAAGAAACTCCCCCATGAGCTGGCTTGGTTTCAATGAAATCTCACTACATTACTTACATGTTTTTAAAGTTGGAAAAATGGCAAAAGTGAGGCTTTGAATGCAATGCTAGTGGAAATATTTTTTCTATGGGAGTATCGCTTTAGTGTTTACAATTGAGTTATGCTTTAGTTTGGTAAACTTCTCTGTGACGTTGCTTGGAAGTTGCGCTAGTTACACACTGCAGCAGTCTCTTCCTCTCTAACTCCAGCCTGTACTTCATTAGCCTTCTTCTATTCCCAGAACTCCTGTAGATGTGACTCCTCTTTTCCGGGATGGAGGAATGTTTCTCCCTCAGGTCCGACTGATGGTATGGGTTGAGGCCTGGGCAGGGGCCTCGGCCTGTTTGTTCAGGATGTGTTTGGAGGAAAGAGAGATTGTCGATTCTCCCCCCACCACCCCTCCAAATCCCTGGATCCTGTGGCTGAAAATCACTGCCAGCCGTGCTGACGTGCTTATCCATGCCTACATCAGAGCTCGGGGGGGGGGGGGGCTCCTGGTGGATAAAGAGCCAGACGGAGGGACAGTCAGGGCTAATATTGTGAGATCATATTTCAAGGCTTGTACAGTCACTATCAGGAAGTGGTGTGGCATGACATCACTGCTTCCCCCACCACTCAACAGTGGGTTCCACAATGCTCACATATTAAAGGCCAAAACATGTATAAAACATTCATTTCAAAGTCATTTGAAGCCACTTGTATCCACCGAATAATTAATATCTGACTCTCTACTAGTTCTCCCGCTCTTTTTCCCTTTTCCACCAGCCATTTAGGCTTAAAATATCAGTGCAGCTCTTAAAATGCTGCACTCTCTTCTTATTCCCAGCTTTTTCCCTCCATCACTGGCAGCTGACCTCGCTCTGTAGAGTTTTCACTGACTTCTCTCGCAGTACAGCAGTACTTATTCTCACTCTCTTTCTTCCATTTGCTTTCACTCAAACACTCTTTGGATGCTAGGTTGGTAAAAAGCAGAGTCGTTATTAACAAAATGTAGTAAAGAAGCAAAGTATACAGTATAAAGTATACAGTAGCAATTATTACAGTTAAAGTTTTAACTTTTGCCTTAATATGTTTTTAAATTAATATAATTATTATTTTTCTTTTTAGATGTGCACTGCTGTAGTTATTAACGGTGGCATGCATTTTGTGTTTTCAATGATTTCAGTTAAACTCAATTCTTATTCCCACAGTTTTACCATCTTATTAGCATAAATTGAAATTTATTTTGGTTCATAAATAATTACAGAAGCAATTAAGCAAAACAATGAAAAGACAATTATTCCCAACAAATTGGTACAAAAGAAAAAAAATTTTTTTAAACTGCATTACATAATGATAGCAATACTTTAGTCATCCTAAGAGCTCTATCAGGTTACCGTTAGCAGGTAAATACTGAGATTAACATTCTAACATTTTCACATTAACAGTGCTAAGCTTAAATAACATCTACGGGGTCTAATGAAGCAGATAAGACACGCAAAGTTGACTTGATAATGGTGCTAGATGAAAATTAGGAGGATCAGTAAAGTCATTAAACTCACTGTGTGTACAAAATGTCATTGCAAGCAACGCAAAAATTAAAATGAGTTGAGCCACCGACCCAGAAATGGACATTGGTGGTGGTTTGGCTAAAAATGTTTGTAGACTTTGATTACAAACCATAATTTTGGTATTAAAAGAAAAATGAAGCCAAATGAACTAACAAAGTCTATGTCAAAGAAATGTCACATTTGTTAAATGCCCACTTCTCCTGACTAATGTAAATATTTTTTGGTTATAATATAAAAAATACTGCTATGTCCAAATTCCTTGTGTCATCATAACGTTAATTCTTCATTTATCTCAAATGAAGAAATAAAAAAAAACAATGACTGCCACCTGTAATCACACAGTGACAGCACACACAGTGTAATTTCTAACTCCAGGGATGACAGCTTTGACAGATGGTTGGGAACTTTTATCCCAGCTGTGATTATGCAATGAAGTATGATCTTGAATGTGTTTTGCTAGGTACTAGCGTTGTTCCAGCTATGTAAAGAGCAAGTCTGGCTCTGTTGCTGTGCACTGGTCCATACTAAAACACTATGTGTATTTTCTACCCTGAGGGGAGTTGGTAAGCATTTACTTAGCTTGAAGTTTCACTGTCTGACTGTGGGTTTGGCTGACCTTGAATGGCTCATCTCCACTCCCTCATAAGTTTACTGGCCATTTTACTAGATACATCTTGCTAATACTTGTTTGAAGCTCCTTTTGCCTTCAGAAATGCCTTAAATATTTGTGCCACAGATACAGCGAAGTGATGGAGACACCCTCAGAGATTTTGGTCCTTATCGACGTGTTAGCACCACACAGTTGCTGCAGAATTGTGAGCTGCAAAACCATGAAGTGTATCTCCTGTTCCACCACATCTCAAATGTGCTCTATTGGTTTAAGATTTAGTGACGATGGAGGCCATTTGAGTACAGTAAACTCATTGTTATGTTTAAGAAACCAGCTTGAGATGATTTGAGCTTTGTGACGTGACACATTAAGCAGCCATCAAAGATGGGCACACTTTGGTCATAAAGGGATGGGCGTGATCAGCCCATTAGTTTGGTAAGCTGTGTTGATTTAACAATGCTCAGTTAAGAAATATCCCCTACACAACTGCACCGTTGATACCAGTGTGAACCATTGATACAAGGAAGAATGGATCCATGCTTTCATGGTGTTAACACCCCTACCGTCTGAATGACCCTCAAACCAGGCACAGTTTTTCCAGCCATCTCTTTTCTAGCTTTGGTGAGGTCATGCAAATTGTAACCTCAGTCTCCTGACAGGAGAGTTGGCTGACAAGAGTAATACCAGTGTGGTCATCTGGTGCTGTAGCCCATCTGCTTCAAGGTTTGTTGTGTAAGTTGTTCAGAGATGCTCTTCTGCGTAACTTGGTTGTAATAAGTGGAAATTTTAGTTACTTTCCCCCTCCTGTCAGCTTGAAGCAGTCTGACCCTCGCTGGATAGTTTTTCCTTTTCAGACCGTTCTCTGTAAATCATAAAGATGGTTGAAAATCCCAGTAGATCAACATTTTATGAAATACTCAGACCAGCCTGTTCGGCACCAACAACCATCCCACGTTCAAAGTCACTTAAATCTGCTTTCTTCCTCATTGTGATACTTAGTTTGAAATTCAAGAGGTTATCTAGGCAGTGTCTGCATGCCTAAACATATTAAGTTGCTTCTACATGATTGGCTGATTAGACGTTTTTGAATGGGTGTACCTAAGAAAGTGTCCTATGAGTGTGTTCTTTCCACTTGCATCCAAATGCCATCTTAGTTTGTGGAATTAGGCTGAGTATTTTCAGGATTGTGCTTTTCCTAACAATTATTAATGATGGTTTGGCAGCCAAGTGCAATCTGTTTTAATATTTCACTCTAAAGTCTTTAGTTGAAAAGCAGTAGTGCTTTTTTGGAGGGGGTGTTATTCTCCAAAGCATTTGTGTTGATCTGAAAACTGAGGTGCCTGAAGCCTTTGCAAACATCCAGAGTGACTCATGTGTTAATCACTAATAATGACTTGCCTTAAGCCTTGCAAGTGTAGTTATTGCAATTTCAAAAACATTTTCAATTTCTGTTGCACTTTCTCTGTTAATCACAAATCTAGGGACATCAAAAGAAATGCTGTGGGTTGTAAATCCAGTTCAAATTTCCTAAATGACAAGTATAAACTCAGCTGAGGCAGATATTACATCTGAGCCTCGCTGTCTTTTATTAACCATAAAATCCTCATGCTGATTGGGGTTGCTCGGAAGTCACAAAAAGAGTTTACACTTACATTACAGTACGTTTGCCATCTGAACTCTTGAACCAAATTCAGTTCCACTTTTTCGCTTGTGCTCTTTGCTGTGTTTGACAGGCTGTTGCCGAATGTTGATTTCAGGCAGTCCAATAAAGGAAGTAGATGTGTACGCTGCATGGGTGTGTCAAGTCACAGTTCAAACACATTAGGCTGCCAGTGAACTGTGCATTAATCGTATCAGAGGAGAAGGGAAGAAATGTTAGTTGGTGTGATGATAGTTACAGAGTGGGTCAGCACCTCTGAAAGGCATTTCTGTTTTTTGACTGACGGATCACTAAAGTTATATTTACTCACTCTTCTCCAAACTGGACTTTGTAACGAGAATTGGAACAGAGTGTCGTCGCTACTGCGAATATGATGTAATTCTCCTGGGCCACTGATTGGCCCCTGAGCTGACATAAACCTGGATTTCCTGGAGGATTCTGTGTACTCTGGACTTCATTTGACAGAAAGAATGGTGGACAAGATATGGAGGAAGAGTTGGCATTTTATTGAAAATAGACGGTCTTTTCGTAAGAGGCAGACCTCTAGTGTGGTAGAATGTAAGAGTGAGTGAGTAATCGCTTGTTTTTTGTTCCTTTCTCAGTATTTGTAAAGGAAGCAATTGCACAAGGAGTGTGTCACTGCAAATGTATTTTATTTTAGGAGTGGTTATGTGGCTTTTGTGTCTCCTAAATGTGGTACAGCAAAAACTATGACACACTAGTAATTTCTTCTGCGAAATCTATTAGTATCAGACAGCTTTGAATTTAATTAAGTGTGGTTTATGCAGTATGTCAGGATCGCATGCCCCAGAAAAGGCTATATTCATTCACACCCATGCTATTGTGCAATACCATATTTCTAATACCATACTTAATTGTATATAACGGATACTTAACTTAAGCTACTCTTTGTTCAGGCATTTTGGGATTGAACTAACCTGATAATATTTAAATCCAGTACTGCCTCAGAGATTTTTCTTTCCTTCTACCGTCTCTAATCATCCATCTCTTTCCTGTCTTTGTAGTGTGGAAGGGGATGCACGGCCCAGTGATAGTGGCCCTTCCTTGGATGGGGGAGCCAGCTATGGCCAGGGTCCCGTGACCCACGGCTCAGCCATCAGCCCCGACCGATTTGACAGCCCACTTTACAGCCACGGGGTCCAGCCTGGGCCTCAGAGGCCCCGACGACCCAAGCTACAGCACTCACAGTCCATCCTCCGTAAGCAGGCTGAGGAGGAGGCTATCAAGCGGTCCCGATCGCTCTCTGAGAGCTATGAGCTCTCTGCTGACCTCCAGGATAAACAGGTAACAGACTGTTTTTGACAGAAATTCAAAGAGTCATATGATATCTGTTTTTAAAAAATCATACATTTTGAATCTTTTCTTGTCAGAAAGCTAGCTGTGTAAAGAACACTTTGTTAGCTTCTAACAGGACATCCACGATGATGACTTTATAGACCATCTGCAGCTAAGAAAACCAATTAAGTATCCCATTGGTCTTACAGTTAATTTACTTGTGTTTTTGTTAGGTGGAGATGCTAGAGCGTAAATATGGTGGACGATTCATAACTCGACATGCAGCTCGAACCATTCAGACGGCGTTCCGCCAGTATCAGATGAACAAGAACTTTGAACGTCTCAGGAGTTCTATGTCAGAGAACCGTATGTCCAGACGCATTGTACTTTCTAACATGAGGATGCAGCTCTCATTTGAGGGCCCCGAAAAAGTCCACAGCTCATACTTTGAGGGGAGGCAGGTGTCCATGACGGAGGACGGCACCCCACTGTCCATGGTGCAGTCAGAATGCGGAGATATAGAGGTTCACCAGCAGGCCAACATGGCACACCCTCCACCGCAGGGTGACCTTACAGATGCCATCACAGAGCTGGAGGATGCCTTTTCAAGACAAGTCAAGTCTCTGGCTGAGTCGATAGATGATGCTCTGAACTGTCGCAGCCTTCAGGGGGATGAGGGTCCTGACCCAGAGGCTATCGGCTGCTCCGAGAGACAGGGGGATGTGCAGTATCAGGTGAAGTCCCACCATAGGGCAGCTGGACGGATGCGCGATGAAACGATGGCGTCTTATAGCGATGTTACTCTGTTCATCGATGAGGAGGACATGTCCCCTTCTATTGCCTTGTCCAGGTCAGGGGACCAGCCCTCCAGCACAGAATCAGACTTACGGTTGCGGTCAGTTAACTCCTCCCAAGAATACTGGCCTATTGACCCCAAAGATGAGGGTCGTGACACAGACACAAGCTGCCGCAGCACTCCTTCTCTAGAGTGCCAAGAGCAGCGTCTTAGAATGGACCATCTTCCTCTGTTGACCATAGAACCTCCTAGCGATAGCTCCGCAGAGCTCAGCGACCGGTCAGAGCGGAGCACTGTCAAACGGCCACCTGTGTATGAACCTCACGGCCACATTGTAACATCGTCCCAAGCAAGCCCCAAACACATTTCCCATGGGCCCCCACCACGAGCTCCCTCCCGTGATGACGACGCGCCTCTTCGCCACCGCCACAGACAGTTAGAAAGCCACTTGGCTATCAACGGCTCAGGTAACAGACAGAGCAAGTCAGAGTCCGATTTCTCCGATGGGGACAATGACAGCATCAATAGCACATCAAACTCAAATGACACCATTAACTGCAGCTCTGAGTCCTCATCAAGAGACAGCCTGCGAGAGCAGACCCTAAGTAAGCAGACCTACCACAAAGAGACTCGCAACAGCTGGGATTCGCCCATATTCAGCAATGATGTTATTCGGAAGCGACACTACCGCATCGGCCTGAATCTCTTTAACAAGTAGGTACTCTGTTCTGCTGGAGCACGTGCTTGACCTGCGTTTGTAGTGAAGGCCACAAACGCATATTGCTGCCATCACAGATGTTTCTTCTGAACTTCATAAATTTTGATCCTTTATAGGTTTTTTTTAAGTTAAAAAAATCATTTAAAAATGAATTTTATTAGGAATTTAAAAAAAAAATTTTTTAAAGAAAAATGGAATAGAAAAAAATAATAAACCCACTCAACATGATGAAACTCATATTGAAAAGTACAAACTGTAATACCTCTATTTGTGTTTGACAAACAGCAGTTCTATTGTTTGCTTAGTAAGACTGATAAAACTAAATTGCACCATCACTGCTTTAATATTTCCAGAGATATATTTCTTTCTTAATGAAAGACTTTCACTCATCTGTATTGCTTAGATTTCATCTGACATAATTACATGACCATAAGATGAGAGGTTTGAAGTGTGTGTGTTTTGTTTTCAGGCCTGTGTCAAAAATTTGGGTAATAACAGTAATATAGATGGATTTTCTAAGAACTCAAGATTAAGCAGCAGGATATTCTTCTTCCCAGTTTAAAAATGTACCAGCATCTGTCCAGGAATTAAAAACAAACCATGCGGGGACATGTTGAATTTTTCAGGAAGCCAGAAAAGGGCATTCAGTATCTTACTGAGAGAGGATTCATCCCTGACACGCCAGTCGGAGTGGCCCACTTCCTGCTGCAGAGAAAGGGGCTAAGCAGGCAGATGATTGGAGAATTTCTTGGCAATCGACAGAAGCAGTTCAACAGAGATGTCTTGGAGTAAGTATCGCCACAGGAATGATCAAAAAGATAATAAAAAATATTGTTATTACTGACAGCAACATAATACAAAGCATACTTAGTTTTGTTATTTTAAAAAGGAGTGTGGTACATATAAAAACAGTTAAGCAATTGCTCAGAGGATTTACTCGACGAAGATCCCACAGTCTATGAGAGTGACTTATGGCACCAATATGACAAGAATTCACTGACATATCCTCCATGATAGAATCTGGGCCAAACCATCCCTGTTGAGCTACCAGTGAATGAGGGATGAGCACAAAAACTGTGGCAGTCTGTGTTTTGATGTATTTGCCTTTTTTCTCTTCATCCCTCTCCTCACGTACCAGCTGTGTGGTAGACGAAATGGACTTCCAGGGCATGGAGCTCGACGAAGCCCTCAGGAAATTTCAGAACCACATCCGCGTCCAGGGTGAAGCGCAGAAGGTGGAGCGGCTCATTGAGGCTTTCAGGTTGGGGTTTTATGCCGTATATGTAAAAAAAACTGCAATATCCAACTTTTTTTTTTATTTTTGAGAACGTTTAGTGACCCAATCCTCCTACTGAAAATGGATTTATTTACTATGATCATTAAACCGAGCTGATTCTTAATGACCCCTGTGTA
Organism: Pelmatolapia mariae; assembly: GCF_036321145.2. Lineage (NCBI taxonomy): Eukaryota > Metazoa > Chordata > Actinopteri > Cichliformes > Cichlidae > Pelmatolapia > Pelmatolapia mariae. Next base: position 20,821,887 of record NC_086244.1, on the reverse strand, counting down.
TTTCATATAGTCAAGTGCAGTAAAACATTAGCATTAGTGTTCATAATACTGAAAGCATTTTAATAAACATCATCGGTCTTCCTCACAGCTGTGTCATCTGCATAATTATTGGTTCATAAAGAGAACCCATTTACTTCTGTTTTCTTCAGGCAGTGTTGAAAACATTTCCTCACTACGTGCTCTGACTCGCTTGTTTAGAGTTTAGAGTCTGAGTTTTGCTGTTCCTTAACATTACTTAATGCTCCCGTTTTCTATTTTTAGCCAGCGCTACTGCATCTGTAACCCAACAGTAGTGCGGCAGTTTAGGAACCCTGACACCATCTTCATCCTAGCCTTTGCAATCATCCTCCTCAACACCGACATGTACAGCCCCAACGTCAAGCCAGAGAGGAAGATGAAGCTGGAGGACTTTATCAAGAACTTAAGAGGTAACAAAAAACTGTTATTATGAAATACATGTGAAGGCATTATATATAGACCTTAATGGGGCAATATGTAAAATTCAGCTTCAAAAATAAATTAAACCTTTCACCACAGAGGGGCAGAGTAGGTGACCAACCCTTACAATTTGAATCCTCTTTGCTTTATTAATATCTTCTCTCACTATCCTGACCTTTAAAAAGAAAAAAGAAAAAAAATCCTTTTACTGTTGTTCTAATCCTTGAGGTGTATGTGTATGTTGACTTTCAGGTGTGGATGATGGAGAGGACATACCCCGGGAGACTCTGGTCGGCATATACGAGAGGATTCGTAAACGAGAGCTCAAAACCAACGAAGACCACGTCTCCCAGGTGCAGAAGGTTGAGAAGCTCATTGTGGGAAAGAAACCAGTAAGTTATGTGTTTTTTTTAATCTTTCTGTCAAGGTCACAAAATTGTTAGTTGGATTTCTTATTTTTCATTTTTATTACAAGGCAAGACATCACAGACCAGGGCATATCTTTTTCCCTCTCCTACGTAGCTTATTTCAGAGAAGGAACGCTAAGATGTAGAAAAGTCTTCAGACACACACTGGTGATTTCAACACACACAAGGCCTTTGTGAAATGTCGCACACTGCTGCAGTCTGATGAAAAATAGGCACATCCTGCCATTTTAGCACAATATAGTACCAAAGTAGATTTAGTGGGGAAAGTAATTGCTATCCTTGAGCAGAGCAAAATCAATTTTGTTTAACTGACTGGCATAAGTTGCATTGCTTTAATCCGTTGAGTCAATAGTTATTAGTCTGTTTATCTCTTTCCATACATACTGGATCAAAGTTATTATCAGATTTTGTTCTCCCATTACTCCATTCCCTTGTAGGCAGCTGGAGACAGCCTTTCTGCAGTATTCTGCAGGCAATACTGTTTCTGCCATGTGTGAAGGTTAAAGGTGTGATTAACTTACCCTCAGGGAGAGGCTTGTCTGGCATGGATGACTTTGTTTTAGTCGGTTTTCAGATAAATGGAGTCTGTTCTGCTCTGCCAGTAATAATTGAATGTATTGAAAAATGATTCCTTGTCACCATTTAGCTGCATAATTAAGGAGGACACGTAGTAAAACAGTTTAACATAAAAGCCATGCTGGAAATCCTCTCTATAATAATCAGGTCCACTAGTGCTGGCACAGGATCTGTATTCATTCCAGTATCGTTATTGATTCTTACAAATCTGAAGACAAAGAAAAATCGACGACTTTTGCACCAAACCAATAAGGTGCATGCATTTTCATAGGCATTATAATGGGAAAACTGTTAACAAGGGCAAATCCTTCTTAAGAAGGGAATGATATATATATATATATATATATATATTAAGTTATAAGAAGCATTAGTGCAAATAATCCCAACATATTAACTGCACCTAACATCTTCTCTGTCCTCTCTTTTTAGATTGGATCCCTCCACCATGGCCTGGGATGTGTAAGTAGATTATCTGTAAATCAGTTGATCATTTATTATTCTTTGTTTCACTTTGCGTCTCTGTCTCTTTAGTGATTCCTCAACATCATGCAGTTACTTTTTAAGTCAGCTTTCCAAGAGTGGCAACAATGTTTCCCAGAGACATTACACTGGTTGGTGAGAGATGGACAGTATTTTAGGCTGGTGGCAGAATCAAAAGGCATAAATTTTTGGGTGGCGCTAAGCTGCAGCGTTTAGAAATTCTGTGCTCAGCAGGGTGTATATCACTGCTGTGTGCTTGTCACATCAATCCTTAAGGAATGAGCTATGCTAAGCTGACTTAGCACTAGTAGTGCATTCATTTGAGTGCCACGTATACTGGCTTTTTATATATGTAAGGCTACCTAAACTTTGAATGAACTCTTTTACAGTTTTCATCATTGCGCACAGCAACCTAGGTATTTAAAACAACAACAACAAAAACCCCAGAAGGTAGCCTGTCACCTGTTACTGTCAAGTTATTGAATATTCTCAAAGAGAACACCTATTGGATCAGTCTACACAGTGTGCATTTGTACGATTGTTGCATTGATGGCTCATTATTCTTTCTTGGCATTTTGTGGAACTTGCTACAGGAAAATAAATCACTAGACTTTGAATTCAAAAAGAAAATCCAGCAGCAGTATTCAGTGTCGGTCAGTTTTCCCTGTGTCATGAAAAGGGTGGAGAATCCAAAACATCAGGTGGTTTTGTTATGCTAGCATGACTTCATTTGCATCCTTGCTACTGCCAACAAGAATGTGTGGGGGAGGGTTGGAGAAGACTTGAGCATGGTTGCTTAAAACATGCTCCACAGGTGTGTCACCTGTCAAACTGGTGCAAAAGTCCAAAGAAGCTTTCATGTAAGAATAATTTTACAGGAAGAAATGTGAAATTCTTGAATCTTAAATTTCTTAAACATGTAATTAAAGTAAGTAAAGTAAAATGTTATTTATATATCACCTTTTAAGACAAAGATCACAAAGTACTTCACAAAGAAATACCAAGACATTTAAAACAAAACAGACAAAAAGTCTTCGATATACAATTCTCACATATGCCTCTTTTTCCCAAAATAATGACATTTATAACAAATTAAAACATTTTATTTCTATAGTGCAAAAACAAGATTGGTTCACAATATTTTCCAGAATACTACCATAAATTTCCTTTATGCCTTATGAAACATTCAAAAAATTAATATTAGGAGAATAAGAGTCACATTATTCATGAAAGGCAGTTCAGTTCAATTTAATACAGGTTTATTTATAAAGCCCCTAAATCACAAAATTGCCTCAATACAAACATTAAAACTTTAAAAAGAGTGTACAGGTGTATATTTATAAGCTATTCACGGTCACAGAGGCAATGGCTTAACATAGTCGTATACTAGTACTAAAAAAATCAGTTTTTTAAATTTAATATGGATTTAATATTCCTTTATTTAACCCTTTCATGCATGAATTATGACAACCTCAATCAGGATTTTTTTTCTTAAGCATTTTTATTCATCTTTAGGCATGAAAAAAATATGTTTGAACTCCATTTTTTAAACATGTACTTTTCAAAGAGGTTTTTACATGTCCACTTAGGTGGACAACTGATGTGTATGGAGTGACATATCAGTGTCCAGTGTAGTGGTTTATGTGCAAGTATGCCATCAACACTGACACAAATACAAGAAAACAGCCTTTGAATAGCTGTCCACTGTAGTGACCACTATGCATGAAAGGGTTAAGGATCTCTTATATGTGCCATGTTTACTTAAGAGCATAATTATCTGCTCAATAATAAGTGTTCGTCTTTTTTATTGTAAAACCAAAAAAAAAAAGGTTTTTGGAAAGGATACATCTGTGATTCCTTGCTCTTGGCTCCTTCAGAAGCTTCCTCTCTCCTTGTAAATTGGAGCGATTAAGGAGTTTGAAGATCTTCCCTAATGGCAGAGGTTAACAATTTCTAGGTCACTGGAGGAAATAGGAAGTGAGGAGGCATAAGTTGGCATAATAAAAAGCGCCCAAGGGAGGAATAAATTAGTCATCTCTTGGCCATACCTTTTTCAAATTTGCAGATGGAGTATAACTTCTGTTCCTTGTTACGCAATGGACTGAGGCCATAATTACCTCTAAAGTGTTGTGCTGTTTTCCTCTGCGTTGTAGGTGTTATCGCTGCCACACCGTAGACTGGTGTGTTACTGCCGTCTGTTTGAAGTGCCAGATCCAAACAAGCTCCAGAAGCTAGGCCTGCATCAGCGGGAGATCTTCCTGTTCAACGACCTCCTAGTGGTAAATATCGCCCTGTCCTCTCCCTTCTGCCTCCCCTCCCCTGTCCAAACCATCCTTACAGGGTTATTTTTGTATAATTTCAGGTAACCAAGATTTTCCAGAAAAAGAAGAATTCAGTGACGTACAGCTTCAGACAGTCCTTCTCTCTATATGGGATGCAAGTCATGCTGTTTGAAAATCAGTGTAAGTTGCACTGAGAGTTTCCATTTATTATATTCCGTGCAGCATGCTAGCTGACAGTGTTTACATCACACATTTTGACGTTGCACATTAACACTGGCAGCTGGAATGGGAAGTCGAACCAAATGGGCTGCGACGTTGTTTATACTCTCCAAAACTTCAGACAGAATTCACCCGATGGGTTTCGCCTCGGTTTTGATCAATGAACCTTTTGTAAATGATTCTCTCTCTTTCTCTCTCTCTGTTTCCCATTGCCCCAGATTATCCAAATGGAATCAGACTTACATCAGCGATACCAGGTGCAGACATCAAAGTGCTTATCAACTTTAATGCACCCAACCCCCAGGACCGCAAGAAGTTTACAGATGACCTACGAGAGTCCATTGCTGAGGTCCAGGAAATGGAGAAATACAGAATAGAGTGTGAGCTGACCGTTTCCCCTCCCAACCCACCCACCCTCGTTACTCTGTCTGCTTCAGGCTGTGTAAAGTAGAAACAGAGCATGGGTCTCATTACTCAAATGCAGCAGATTTCAAGAGAGAATGTTTACAAAGTTCACAGGATGGTTACCAGAAGGGGCGGTAGATTATTGTGGACATTAAAGCGGTTTCCATTTTTACATACAAGAGCAGGATGTTGAAAATTAAGCATATCAATACTGCACACCTCATAAATTTCAGACAGCAAAGGGTGGCTTAATATGTAACAGAAAAAAAATGCATTCCATGGCCAAAGTGAGATGTAAAACCGCTGCCACTTACCTCAGTCTTTCCTTGGCTTTTTTTTTTTTTTTTAAATATTACAGCTGAGCTGGAGAAGCAGAAGGGGGTAGTGAGGCCCAGCATGTCGCAGAGCTCTGGCCTGAAGAAGGAAGCAGGCAATGGGAACATGAACCGGGCCAGTCTGGATGATAGCTACGCCATGGGTGAGGGCCTGAAGAGGAGCGCCCTCAGCAGCTCCCTTAGAGATCTCTCCGAAGCAGGTATAGCCAAAACATCTTTGCTTTTACTAGCTGGGAGAAGTACACTCCTTCTGTCATCCACATCTTTATGATGATATCAAGGGGATAAAAATAGCAAAATGTTGTTTCACAGCACCATACCTTCTTCTTCCCTTTAAATCCATAATCTAACACCCCCTCCCTCCCCCCTCCCCCATGACTGGATGGTTTGGTCTGGACGGTGTTTCCTGTCAGTGTTGAGCCTCTTTTGTACTCAGCATACTTTGTTTTAGAGAGACCTCAACTTTCCACAGCTCAAAGACTGAAAACGGACCTGTTTAAGAAGAGATTTAGCAATGCAGATTTTTCTTTTCACTGATTGATGAAACCGACAGGCAGGTGTCACCCCTGTTCATTTGGATGATTTATTATGAGCAGTTTTTTTTCCCATTTGTGTTTTCATCATCACTTTCTTTCCTGTTATTTAGCACTTTTGCATTTGTTTAATCCAAAGACATTCCTTACAATCTGTTCCGTTTTAATCAGCAATCATGTCTCATTTCCTCATCTGTATGTTTATAAACAACACCATTCTTAAGCAGCAACGAGATGAAGACTTAGTTTCTGTCTTGGTGTTAAGAATCACTTCATACCCATGAATATCAGTGTTTAACACAGCTGCTGTGTCTCTGAAGCAAGAATACATTTCATTCATTACAGATAACAGCTATGTGAAGTTATCAGGTGATTAACTTGATAAGAAAATGAAATCCAGTCGGGGGTCTGCCTCACTTGTTGGTAATACGATATGCTTTGTTCTTATGATCACTACCTGAATGGGAAATGATAGATCAGACAGTGAAGGAGTCTGTAGAAGAAGTCCATCTGCCCTCCTGTCTCCTTTGTTTTTTCAGTGCAGGACGTGGCATGTTAGTGGGGTCACTTTGGTTAAGTGTTTTTTATTTCGTTTAGTTTTTTCCTTTCCTGCCATGTGACATTTCATGTGTATTTACTGTGTTCTGCCCATACACATCAGGTATTCTCCTGTTTATGTGTAATTATTGGTCATATATCATTGGCTGAGTGTGCCTAACAATGGCAGAAGTGCTCTGTCCACCTTCAGACCTTTATATGCCTGTACATTCCATGTGCAGCAACCACTGTATTGCTTTTGATGTCTCCTCTGTGACTGTCACCGATACTGGCTTTCTTGCCGACACTGACCTGGATGAAAATCTACATCTTGCGACAACATTAAAAATAAGTTGTCGAATTTCACGGAGGAAAAATAAAAACCAATAAAAAAAAAAAAATCTGGGAAAATTCTGGTGAAGCAACAGTCCTGTTTGAGGTTTTTAGAAATAGCGGCTGTGTTTTGGTAAAACTTGACTGTGGACATTTTTCCTTGGTCTGTCAAGACTCGATGGTCATGGAGTCTGTATTTATTGAGATTTATGATAATACATTCAAACATCTTTAGGTATTGCTTGACTCAGCCTCCGTAGTGCGATTTAAGAACAAAATAGCTCAAATTTGAACCTGAGTGAAGATGTGCCTTCCCCATAAAGAAATCCACAGTACCACCTGTCAACCACCACCTTCTCAGACCTGAATGCCCTCCCCCCTACCTGCCCATATTTGGATCTTACTCACAGTCACAATCCACTGCACTGCCCCCTATGGGACTGGTGGGCGGCCTAAACGTGTGTAGTCGATCCAGAAGTGCTGTCGATCTCTAATCTCTGGTATTGCATGTCTCGGGCAGGCAAGCGTGGGCGTCGCAGCAGTGCAGGATCACTAGACAGCAATGTGGAAGTAAGTTGGAAGCAGCTGGTATCCAAGCTATTCTCTATGTGATGATGTGCACTGTGAAACACTCCACTTTATTTTTGGTCTTACACCTTCTTTGCTTCATAGACTCAGTCCATTTGTTTGGATCATTTATTTTTCTTCCTGGGATGCCTTATAACCTGCTTGCCTCAGTTAGTGTGCATGCGTGGGTTGCCTGCCTCTGATCCTGCCCCTTTTTTGGAAGCCAGAGAATTTCCCTGATTTGGTCATGTTATATGACCAATATACACTTTACCTTCAAACAAGCATGACTCTACTAATGCCTCCTCTGAACCCTCCCCTTGTCGCCTGTCTCTGTCTTTCATTCAATCACATCCAAGCGGTTTTCATTTGGTTCTTCTCTTTGGCAGGGTCGTAGCTCTGAAAGACACTAGGAAACTGTACACCCTCTCCAGCCTCTCTCCCTGTCTGGGTCTTTCTGTTTTTCTCTTATCCACAACCTCTCTTAAATGATGTAAGTTTCAGGGAGGAATGTAGCCTTCCTAGCCAGGGGTCTAGCAATGGGTTTCACATGGACTTAGAAAGATGTGGATTTCATTCATTCATATTTCACTCATTTCATGTGTCCATTAGTTCATGTGTCCAGTTGTAGTCTTGGACCCTGTAAATTTCATTCTGCTTTCAAAGGCATCTTGTGGTCGTTCTCCAGTCTTAGATGAAGCATGTGCCAAAGGAAAAGCCTTTTTTAGGAGAGTCACACCTGGATATCGAGTAGTGTTGGACCCAAAACATGGGGAAAAGTGTCCAGGCGTGTTGAGAAGTCTGCACATGAGCGCCTAGCTCCTCCTGCCTTCTGTCTTCTAGATGAATGCTACTGTGTGGATGACGAGTTTGCCTGCCCCACCCTCTGCATGTGGAAACTATGCCTCATTTGATTATAACACGTTGCATGTGTGACTCTTAGAGGGGTTGGCACATTGACTACAGTGAAGAAGATTTTTTTTCTTAACTTCCTTAATGTAATGATCTATATTTCTAACAGTATTTATTTAATTTCTCTTGTTGCAGATTTACTGTATGTCAAGGCAGTTAGTTCCCTTACAGCAAAACTTTTTTTTTGGATTTAAGCTCCCTTCATCGTGAGGTCTTTTTCCCAAGCTAAAATTTTCCTAGTGTTGGTGCTGCCTCTCATGAAAACATTTTTGGTTTCTCATTTGCATGTCCTATAACATTTTGCTACTTGTTTATCTGAAAAAAAGAAAACTGTGAATTCATCCTGCTGGTGCCTTGTAGCTATAATTTAGTGTAGGTGTTCTGCAGTAGCGCAGTGTCTCACAGACGCGCTGTTACCTTGTTTTTTTCCCTCCTGCAGGGGTCCATCATTAGCAGTCCACACACACGAAGGAGAGCCAACACACCTCGTGAGAGCGTGCCCCGCGGCCATCCATCCATCCCTAACTCAGCATCGACTTCCATCCTCGGGTCGCTCTTTGGCAGCAAGCGAGGGAAACCGCCGTCTCAGAGCCACCCTCCTTTCCCCCAACCTGGTCACCCCACTCTCATATCGCACAAACCCCACCCGACCAACCTGCATCACACGGCGCAGGTGGTGCACGCAGTGCAGACCCAACACCACGGCCACCATCCCCAGTACTGCCCGCAGAATCCCCCGCCTTACCACCACCACCACCACTACCACCCCCCACCTCACACGCAGTACCACCAGCACCCAGCCTACTCCTCACACGCACACCAACACGGCCATTCGCAGCACGGCCATTACAGCCAGCATTCCCACCACACCTCGCACTCGCAGCACTCTCACCACCACAGTCAGCAAGTGGGTTCGGCGCCTGGCGGACCCAAACCCAAACACAGTGGCATCAGCACCGTAGTGTGATGCTCCTAACTCAGAGAGGAGAAGCAAGGAGGGAACTTATTGAAGAAGGGACATTTGCTTACACCAAAGGGACTGACAGCGTAACTCTATGGCCTGTCCACTGTGTTTCTGCTGCTGTGATGGAAACCAATCACATGCAGCCACCTTTTTTCACTTCCAGGTCCAATAAATATATGCAGGATGGATATTGGACTCAAATCTTCCACTAAGGGCCTTTACTAGTTTGCCTGATCAGGGACTTTGGTCCCATCGGGGTTTTGGGTGTGCTGGGTATGGGTGGGGTTCTGCACAGGAAGATGCTCTTTGTTTTCCACAAACACCACCCGGCCGTGACAGCTGAGGAGAAAATAGGCTTTCTCACCAAGCTTCTCCCTGCTGCTCCATTCCCTCAATAACCTGTCTTACCTTCACGTAACCACGGGGAAAAGATGGCCTGAGACGAAAACTCAGCTGACTGTTTTCTCTGTCGCAATGACATCATTTGTCGTGCTCAGCCTTTAGGAAGTCAGTTTTTCAAATCTTTGGTTTTGCGGATCCCAACATCATCTGAATGCTATTTGTTGTTGCCTCCTGTAGAGCTCATATGTAGTGAAAAACCTAGATGTAATCATTTCACACTAAATTAAATCAAAGGACAGGTGAAGAACTTGACTGAGTCAGTCATAGTAGTTCTAGTGCTGTATTTACTGTAGATGACAGCTGTATGTGTTGTCTCCTAGCTCTCATAAATAAATGTGCCAATTATTAATGCATAATCTATTTAGTCAAGACTTCATGTACAGTATATTGTGTGTAAAGTAATTTGTAAGATTATACTTGCAATTATTATCAGCAAAAATGAACTTTATCAGTATTATACTGACTCTATGGTAACAGGATGTAGATCTGAAAGGAGTGAACTCCCATTTAGTCCGGCCGTTAATCTATTCTGGAATTTTTGCCTTTCCAAATGGATTAGAAAGAGTCTCTGGATGGCAGCTGTTGCATATGGGCCTCAAAATGCTGTGCAGTCACAGCTGAAGCCTCAAAGCAGACTTCACTTGTCAACTTTAGGAGCCGATAAAGTAGGTCGCTCGTTAGCTCTGCTTCCTTCTAATATTGTGGCTGCATAAGACGTAATGTAGTGAAGAATAACAGCGAAAAAGGCATTTCCAATGCTACGTGGCTCTGTTTCTGTTACAAAAGCAAAGTGCTGGACATGTTAAGTCTGTTGCCTTTAACATGTGCAACATCTGCCTCCTTGACTCTCAAAATACGAAACATTTCTTAGCTCTTCTTTTTGCCTTGTTTAGAATATTTTTTTATTCACCAGGATTCGGTGAGTGAATAAAATCAGTTCTTACATAGTGAAGTATTTTTTCATCTTTTTTTCTATTATATGTGCAATATCTTTGTACTGATTTTGTACATTAAGAACAAGCAAGGTGTCCCCTCCTATCTGTGCATTTTTCGTGTCGCGTCATTATTTATTTATTTCGGTTTTTTGACCCCTGTCAAGAGTCTTTTCTCAGTAAATTAATGTCTGGCTGTCCTCGCGGTCTCATTAGAGGTACAGACTTGGAGTTCAGTGGAATGTCAAGTAAGTGATAATTTTGCATGTAATGTTGTTGATGTGAGGCTATCCTCTGCACATTGTATAACAAGTCAGTGTTACCATAGCAAGTTTAAGTGCAATCATGTTCAGAAAATGCAGACTTGTACTGAAAGTGGAGGTCTCTTATCTTGTTCTCCAGGACAAGATTCAGGTGAAAAAAAGAAAAATTTTTTGTTTTTTCATTCAAAATAAGGAAAAAAAATAAATATATATATATATATATATATATAATACTTACACAGTTCACAGTGGAAAGAAGAATGTGTGTATATATTTTAATAAAAGGGAATATACTTCTCCTTGGGCTGAACAGAAATATTTTGCTGGATAAGCACATTTGAAAGAACACTTTCATTTTTTTCAGGAAATGCAGTTACAATATACAAAAATGCAAACTGAAGAAACAAACTGGGTATATGTAAAGAATAACTTTCTACATTCTACAAATAAAAGTCTATTCTAGTGTGTAAATTAGTGACAGTAAACTGTTTGTCCCGATATTCAGGTTGTAAATGTATTTTAACATTCACGAAGAAAAACCATCGCCATAAGTCAGGCTTATTCTCACACGTTTGTACTCATGTGAATTAAGACGGACATATCACATACTGGACATTAATGATCAGCTGAATGTGTCGCTCCACTGATATCATATCTTTGCTATAACTCTGATATCTTGGGATGATTTGAAACTGTTTAATCTGTTTATTTTTTGGTGTGTGTTGTAGTTCTTCAAATGTCTACAGTCATTCTTTGCGAGAAAGTACCCCGGCAATGCACTGCATGGATCTGATGCATCATGTGTCCTATTCACTGTGAGCTAATGGGGGGAGACAAAAAAAAGTTGGCCTATGAATTTTGACTTCTCCTTTGGTTTTGATTAGGTTGGAATTTTCAGATGTTGATGTGTTCTTGTTGTTCCATGTTAGCCTGGTAGTTACTAAAGCTCAGCATGCATTTCATCAACAAAGCCATTGTGTAAATTATAAACATGAAGAACATTGCACTTCCTTAGCTGAGGGCTTTCATCGTGTAAATACGGGATTTTGATGTGCAAACAGATGAGCTGCTTGGCTTAGAGGGTTTATCTTTATGACGCTGTTAAGGGACCAAGACTGGGGCTTAAAGGAGATGTACATAATGTGTATATGATCAGTACTCTATTCTCAAGTTAAGATCAGGATGTATATACATCACCTCATGGATGGATGTGAGGGGTGATATATGAACATATCGACTGTCTCTGCCTCCAGGAGTGGTGAACTGACATTTGCTGTAGAAATCAAAAACAGACTGTTAGGAAGTTTCCTGCCATTTACATCCAGCTCTCTTTTCATACGTACAACCCAGCGTACACACAGACAGATGACACACATCCTGCTGCAAGCTGTTCAGTCTGGCGTGAGACACATTATAAAAAAAGGAGGAGAGAGGAATGGCCTCATTTATATGTGCATTCTGTTTGTACAGTGAGTAGTGAGTCAGTAAGACCCCAGTTATTGTAAAACTTCAACTGTGACAATGTTGAACGCAAAATAAACAAATATATGACTTATGGTATACGTGTGTCGTTTGTTGTGACTCAATGGTTAATAAAAATCAATCTGTCTTTGGAAATCAGAAGGAAAGCGACCTTTTTCTTCCCCCCTTTTTTCGGGCCGGGCATTTCACATTAGGGTCTTATCATTAGCCTCTCATATCTCCCAATTCCAGACTTTCCACTAGTGTTTCCACTAGAGGGCATGAATAAAAATGACATGAGATCTGAAAATCTGTGCCATGACACCACCTATGGGTGAAAAGTATACACAGTTCTCACAAAGATCAGCCTGTGAAAATGGTTGTGCCTACACTTACCTTTCAGCTTTAAACCAGTTTTGTAAATCTGTGAATGTGACCCCCCCCCCCCCCCCCTTTCTTTTTTTTTTTTCTTGAATCAATGGTATTCAGTCTCACTGTCCATTCTGCTTTGTAGCTCAACATTTCCATTAAGAAGCGTTTTCTCCTTGGCCTCGAGCTCAAACAGTGTTAGGTTTCCAAAAAATTTCTTATGTGCATTCTAATCCTCACAAAGCTTTTCATGCTCAGAGCTGTAATTTGCTGCAAAATGCCCCTCGTGCCCTCAGCATCGCCGTGGACGCTAGTAATAAACACTCTGTGGGAGAGTTTCAGATGGCCCCGCCACTATTTTAGTAGATAAACTCTTATCTCTTTTAAGCAGATGGATTTCCTTCATGTCGTAGGCGCTATAACCGTTTGTCATTGGTGGAATCCTCAAACTGATGCCGTTCTGTATTACGCGCGTGATTATTGTGAGCTTAGCAGCACATCCGTTACAAAACGGGGATACCTCGACATGGGGAGCACTTCTGAAAAATTCTCGGGCTCAGATTTTGCACTGGACTAGGACGGTGGCAGTATGATGACATTTAAAGATGACTGGCACTCTGGAAGGTTTGTAAATTGTGTATATCTATATTTAATGGGAGGTTATTCCTTCTTAATATTTTTTTCTAAAATTTGAGGCTATCCATGAACAATTGAATTCACCTTACACATTATTTCACTCATACACATTAAAATTTCGGTCTCTAATAGCATCTTCTAAACCATTTTACATGAGACATTTTCACATTAAGCAGTTTTATTGTACTTCAATCTTTTTCTGATCCTATAGGACGATCTTCAGTTTGAGCTTAGTGTTCTTCCACGTCCTGGTAACACACAGTATCATTAAGCCTTGCCACTGTTCAACCCTTGGGCCTGCTGGACTGGTAGTTGACTGCAGCGCTTTAAACCTTGTGGAGGTGCCTAATCTGCCCTCCGACACCACAGAGCTCCATTTGCAGAACAACCGGCTCACCTCGGTGTCTCCAGGCCTGTTTGACAGATTTACTGGGTTGAACAAGGTTTCCCTGTCCAAGAACCCTTTCCACTGTGATTGTCAAATTCACTACCTGAGGAACTGGTTGCTGAAGAACAAGGCTATTGTTTTGAAGGAACCAGTTTGCTTCAGTCCAAGCTCTGTGGCTAACAAAGCCATCACTGAACTTAGTGACGACTACTTTTCTCACTGCGCTGTTGCAAACTGCACTAACGGGATATACAACATCATAATAGGAGTAGCGCTATGCTGCCTCATTGTTCTGCTTCTGTGGAGCTTGAGTTTGGCCAGAAATTCCAATTTCACTCTGGATATAGATGAGAGACACTCAGGATTCGAGGCCGACTCCCTACGTTCACTGAAGCCCAAACACAGGAAGAGACTGCACACTGGACTATCAGAGGTCAGTGTCGACTCAGAGTCTCTCGGTGATACGGAGGATCTAGAAAGGCCGCTTGTCAACATGGAGTTACTGCCACAAGTTTTGGATGCGTTGCACAAGAAGCACAATATAAAGATAAAGGCTACCTGAGTGACCTTGGTCCACTAGAGTTACTCTTAAAGATTAAAGGGTACCCTATAGTGATGTGTCGGTCGCGAACGAAACGGCTCTTAGAGCCGGAACTTTGAAGTGAACGACGCTAGCCGGCTCCGTGGGTTTTTGGTTTTTGTTTTTTTTCTTTCTCTCACCCTCTCTCTCACACTTTTTTCCGCTTCACTCCGCATGCGAGCCTTGTGCTTTGCGCTGGGCAGAGGGGGGAGGGGCAGTAGTTACACTTGCAGTAGCACAGGAACAGAGCAGGAGGGAGAGGGAGAGAAAGAGAGCCAGGGACAACAACGTCACATTAGAAAGGTATAGTAATCATCCACAACTATTTTCAGTTGCGGATGATAAAGGATTCAGAAAGTTTATTCATGCAGGCCCATATGACAGAGAATGTGCATCTTCTTTTTGTTTTCATATTTTTTCATATTTATATTTAATTGTGTTGTGGTTTGCAGTGTTTTGTGTTGTTTCACTTTAAATTTGTTTAAAAGGAAAAAGCTGAAAATTTAAATAGTTAAAAGTTGAAATGTGAATAGTTGGTTTTTGTATTATATGATTTATTTATTACATTTTATGTGGAGTGAATAAATAAAAGTATATTTACGGTGGCCCCTAGAGACAAAGCACGTACAAACTCCAAAACACGTAAAAACTCCGAAGCACGTACAAACTCCAAAACACGTACAAAAGACAACAGAAGTGCTCCTGAATGCTAGGCGCAGTGTTGAGCTTTTGTTACCTAGTGGCTACACAAGCCAGGAAGTACCAACAACCGGATTTGGTGTGTGGTGGTAACAGGTAAATGAACATTTTTTTTTTTAAATTATTTGAATATATATGAGTGCTTGTGTATAAATACACAAACAATACACAAATGCTTTCAATTGTGTAATTTAAGTGATCTAGGTAGCTCTGTTTTGGAAGTTCAGTTAACGCTAGAAATGTGTTTTGGAGTTTGTACGTGCTTTTTGGAGTTTGTACGTGCTTTGTCTCTAGGGGCCACCACATATATTTATATATAAACATATATAAATAGAACCACTTTTTTTTTTACATTAGTAATTCCTTTTGTGCATAATTTTATATTATTGTCAATAATAAATTAATTAAAGCAACAAAACAACCTGAAGAGCCGGTTTGGAGCCGAAAGAGCCAGCTCTTTTTAGTGAGCCGAGCCGAAAGATCCGGTTCTCTAAAAAGAGCCGGAAATCCCATCACTAGTACCCTATCCTGGCTTTTTTAAATAAAATGCACGTAATAGTAGCCATTGGCTTGCTTGCCTTAATCATTTTTTTTTAATAAATAAAAATCCCCTGCTGGTAAGTGTCTTGTCCTTGACTTTTCACTGTCTTTTATTCATGTTATCACACCTTAAACTATAATGGACCCTTAATTTTCCTTTAGATCCTGTAGGATTAAACTCTGAACATTTTGGTTATTTTGTAGATGATGCATCAAAAGTCCGGTTTTTTTAAGTCATCTGGTCAATATTGAACTTTCTTTGCAGTCTTGTTTTAGTGGAGTATACTATACCTTTCAGTCTTTCAGCTTCTTTAGTCATTATCACCCAGTTGTGCAATTTACAAATCATTTGAACTCTCTGCTCTTTTGGCCACCGCATGTAGGTCCAAGTCCAAACCAATGCATTTCAGCTTTTAGCTTCTCCAACAAAACAAGGGCAAAATCTTTCATGATTCAGCAAACAAGAATTCCTTGGGGAGACACATTTTGTTGCTTTGTTTTCTTATAATGCTGTTTGCTTTTAATCAGAGAAATCTTTAAACATTTGACATTTTTAAATGCACCAGAACATTTTCTGACTTGTTGTGCGAAAGTTGTTCATTACAGTTACCCTAATCTTACTCTGACCCTAACACATTTATCGGTCTGCTCAAAAAATTAAGCGAACGCTAGAAAAACACATATCGGCGCTTTAAATATTCAAGTTGAAACATACACACATAATAACAGACACTGCGTAACATCTTGAGAGCAAAATTAAATGACTCATTGAAAACCGAAATCATCAACCCCCTTGTGTGCTAGATTCAAAATTACACCAAAAAGCAAAGTTAAAAACTGTTCTCCTAGTTTTCTGAGCAGTATTTACATACAGTATACACGTATAAATTTGTCTTACAAGTGGTCTGTCAGTTATACTAAGAATGACCTTCTAAATTATAACAACCATGTTATGGAAGGGTGATATGGTAACACAAAGATGAAAGGCTGATCTGTGCAAAAACTGGTCAAGGCTGTTGAAACTGAAACTGTAAAGACAGTGCTATCAGAGGAAAAAATTGCACATCAAACAGTTGTTTTAAAGATACAAGAATTACTCTTATATTCATGCATAGATTTACCATGACAAATGGGTAAACAAATAGCTAAAAATGCAATAACAAAAGGTCACCGTAAGAATAACGATTAAATGTTAATATGCTTCTTAAAAACACTGTCATTAGCTTGTAAATAAATATAGGATGGCTTCAGGGTTTGTAACAATCTAGAACAGTAGTTTTATCTAACAAAGATACTTAATAAGGTCAAATAAGGCAGTTCTTACACATTTCCTTATTGGAAAAAAAAAGAAAAAGGTAATGACTATCAGAAAAAAACAACAGTTATTTAATCTTTTTTTCCCTCTGAAATCTCCTTTATTGTTAAAATTTTAGATGACCTATATTATGTCAATGCCCTGTCAGGTTTTTAAACAAAGTCCACAGTGTTAGGCTTCTAGAGGTCTGAACATGAAGTGGTACTACCAGTTTAATGCTCGCTTTCCCTCCCTTTCCCCCTACTTGGATCTCCATGACCACACGAAGCCTGTTGGCTCAAAATACTACTGAGGCACAAACTTTTCTTGCTCAAAGATGAGATCAACAGCTTCTGCCACATCCTGCACGATATGGCCTGGCTCCACGAGACCAGGGTCAAATATGAAGTCCCGGTGCCCGTGGAACACAGTCTCCTTGATGCAGTGATTTGCATCAGACGGCACCTCTGCGTTGGGGTTATACACCCCTGTACAGACTAGGACAGACTTACAGGAAGTAGCAGAGGGCAGAGCGAGCTCGCTTTCCCACAGGCTGTCAATCTCTTCCTCCCTGGGCACCGCCGTGGTGGACCCAGTGGCAGCCACCATCTTAGCAACAGCTTTGGGGTTTTTTCTTGCAACTCTCTCCTCCAGGTAGCGGTTGTACAGATTGGCTCCATAGATGTCAGTCATGAGGTTATCCCTAAAAATGCAGAAGAAAAGGGTATTACTCTGTGCCCCAGGCAGCATGCATGAAGTTGACCTATATATCAGTACATGTTGAAATGTGTGTGGGGTTTTTTCCTGGTGCTGAGTGCAAGTCATATGAATTAGAACAAACAATCAGCTAAAAAAAAGCTGAAGTGAAACATGCAAGTCCCCAAATTAAAGCATGACAGAATGACATGTTAACTAACACACGTAAGCATTTAAAAGAGTATAGTTTCTCTTTTTTTCGCACAACAGAATGACATGTTAACTAACACACATAAGCATTTAAAAGAGTATAGTTTCTCTTTTTTTCGCACAACAGAATGACATGCAAACTAACACACATAAGCATTTAAAAGCGAACAGTTTTCTCATCAAATTATTGAGCAACATTTCAGTAATATCAGACATCATGATAAGTGAGTCCTGGTCTTATGTTAAGTATAAAGGCAAAACAGAGTTAAAAGCTGGTGTCTCACCCTATAGCATATAGGGAAGTAATGGGAAGTTCCCACTGCCTCTGCATGGCCTGGCTTCTGATGAGGTACTCTGCAAAATGGTAAGTCAGCTCACTGGGTTTTCCCATAAGAGCCTCATACTTCAGATCTTTGCCAGTTATCTTCTTGTAGATGTTCTCTAGGCACACAAGAAATGTTCCATGGCCAAACCTGGAACAAAATGAGACGGTGGAAGACAGATATGTCAGTACACTGATTTGATTACTTGAAAGACTGTTTTAGTTTCTTAAGTACGATTTTTAAAAAAAACATTTTATATAAAAAGACAGATTTTTGTAATGTTTACCGAGGAGAATGTGCCTCAGCCATCCACATGAGGTCCATGTTGCAGGCCAGCAGGGGAAGGTGAGGAGTGTTTTGGGTTTGGTGACTACTACTGAGGTTGCCATTGGTCAACAGAACGTCAACTATCAGCTGCAGGTTGGTTTCCCATCGGATTGGCTCGCCGAACAAAACCACAGCTGTGTGTGGAATTCAAAGATTAGAACAGCGTTCATCAAAATTGCAAGAATTTCAAAACTATCAAAGCAGATGTTAGTAAGTGTACCATGTCAATGACAAAAGATAAACGTTTAATTTGAAAAGCCAACTGTTTTTACCTTCAATTTTAGGAAGGCTGACAACAGGATTGGACTAAATTTAAAGAAGGGAAATTAAAGTTATGACACTGTACATGACATTATATTATACATATCTCCAACATCATGTTTGTGCATCAGATTGTAAAATCTCACCGGCAATTTTGGTCTCCTGTTGTGATCCACCATGTCCAGCAATGGGTACGATTCTCTTAGCATATCAATACTGATTACATTCTTAAAGCCCACACTAAAGACAGAATGTTAAGGAGAAATAAAGAAATAATATTCAAGTTTGAATGTAAATATATAAATTATATTGTAAATTAAAACAAAGCAGATTTCTAGGATACTTTTTAGCAATTTCCAGGACCGGTCCTTGTCCTGACACCAAGACACACTTGTCATGGAACTTCTTAAACATCCTCAGGGGACTATGGGACATGATAACTTGGTCTTGTGTGATCTGAAAATAGCACAGTTGTAGTGAGGTTAATAGCAAAAGAGTCAGGTGAGACCAAATTATCCAAAAATAATCAGAGATAAAACGTAACAACTTAAGTTTTAGTACCGTGCACAAGTCTCAAGCCACCACGCATTTCTTTACATTTTGCTTCCAAAGAGCCAGATTTTCTTGTAAAATTTTAAATTTGGTCTTGAGCAATAGTGCTCCAGGCTTTCCAAAAGTCTTTCAAAGTTTTTCTTTGAACATTGACTTCTTTTTTACTCCTTTTCAGTCCAGTCCTTTTACCTGAACATTTCCAAAATAATAATTGTTGTTGTTGTTTGTTAAGCCACTTAACACTGACCTATAAATCATTCATTCAAGCATTAAAAAAAAAGGCCCGAACTCAAGAGACGAACTAGTGTTGTATATCTACAAGTTAGCAAATGGACAATTTCAGTCTTCAGGCTATGTTGAAAAACAAAAAGGTGGCGATAGCAAATATTGACTTGTAAGAAAATAAAGCTTGTTAGAATAGTACAAACTCTGTACAAACACATGTGTTTGTGCATCTTTCAATAAAATTATGCATCAATTTCTAATTTTCTAGCAAATTATTATGTTTTTTTAAAAATGAGGGGAAACTGAAAAAGTTTTGAATGCACTGCATGCACACACCAAAGAGCAGGGGATACACCCTTAACACCATTAAAACTTGCATAGGAATTTAAAACTCACAGGCACTCCCAGGATGTGAGAGAGCTGGTCCGCTTTTGTTTGTCTGAGGCAATTCCCTGCATTTGTGACAAAAACGACTGGCACCACAAACTGTCCCTGAGAGTCGACCAACTTCTCAATTGCTTTTGTTGCCGCAGGGATTGGCATCCTCCCTCTGACAAGCACGCCATCAATGTCGAACAACAGCCCAAACCTTGGCTGTGGCTGCAGAAGGGAAGGACAGACACACACTGATCAGCCAAACAAATAAGAACTTTTTAAGTGGGGAAACAACATGAGTGATTAATAGCAGACAAATGAAGTAGAATAAGGGTTCGCTGAATAACCAATGGGTTTGAATGAAGTCTTAAAAAGGATAATCTATTACTCTGCACAGTATGACATTTCCAATGACACTGATCATTTATCATTTTACATAACTTAAATTCTTTGTAGGCAATCATCATTATCATCGTGTAAGAATGATAACAACTGGTTTCTATTTGACGTCAACAGGGGAGACGGGAATCTATAGTGAGAATTGCTATGGTGACACAGCAGTACACAGGCCTGTTAGCATATTACAATCAATCTTACTATATCCCAAACCCCCAAATTCTTTTCCCCCCTGGAGCTGGGACTAATTAAAACAAAGAAAGAACACAGTGTATCAGTGGTTGTTTTTCTTATGGGGGGGGCAAAAATACAGCGAGCTACATCTGCTGCTGCCCCTGATGTCAGCGCCCCTGTTGTTTCATCCCTGAGCGCATCCACAGCTGAGAAAGTTCCGAGCAACCCCGCACGCCACGTCGATACGATACATTGTAACAAAAAACAATGTGAGAGATCAACAAACAAAGTACCGCCTTGTTATCAGTGTCAACGACATGTTGTTTGCCTGAGCCCGAAGCAACAGCAACAGCAGCAGCTCGAACCGTACCTTGATATTAGACTGAGTTCCGCAAAGCCCGCACCGAGAACCGACAATCCCAGCTTTACGACTGGCTTGGCGGTTACTCAGGGTGTACAAACCCCGGTAAAACGGCAGGAGTCCCCTCATCTCCTTTACTTACCCACCGGGTTAATGAAGAAAAAAAAATAGACAATAATGTATAAATCTGAACCCCTTATGAAGCGTGAGCCGGCTCGCACCGGCCGCGCTGGCTGGCTGGCTGTTTGGGCTTGTTTTCTCTCATATATTTTCTCGCCTATAATTTGACTGGTTGAGACCCGATGACGACATATGAGGAGTAGGAGGGTCTTTTGCTGCATCTCTGCCGGAAGGAGCTGCATCTGCACGGCAACCCCCGCTGCCATTTTAGACACCGAGGTGGAGCTTTCCATTTCTTGTACGCACAAGACACGCATGGATCACAGGGGCCGCAGAGCAAAGACAAAATAGGAGAACTCATTGATCACCGCTCCTTTTCATTCCGGATCAAGTATATGTACAGCAGAGAGCTCAAAATGGATGCGGGTGAATCTTATTTAGCAATGACAAACACACAATAGCTCGGTTTAGTTGCTGATGTCACATGCAGGAGTATGTCGAGTCCAGAAATTGCCAGGAATGTGCTGCAGGAAGCCTGATAGGCAAAAGTGACCCATCCAGTGAGAGTGTTTAACCATTTCTTAGTGGAATAAATATGTCTGCTCATGTTAAACACGCAATTTTCTGGATATAATGCTGCAGATGTTTTGCAACTGCAGACTAACAAAATGTCTAGATTAATATAAAAATACAAGGTCCAGCTTTGCATGTTGTTTAATCCCACAGTAATCTGTAGGTTATCTAGCAGATAATCCTTTATTTGAACTTCTAGGACACAAGCAGCAGCTCAAAAGTTATCAGCGTCCCACTTCTTGCACAAGATGTTCAGACGAGTTGAAAACAAAAGCGTGGCAAAACGAGCTGTGGTACATGCTGCGTGTATTGCAAAAGAATTCAGACAAGAAGATCCTCCCCGTGCTCCTCCAGCTTTATTGATAGTTTAAAATTACATTTCTATTTTCTAGGACTTCAGTTGCACTTTCCTTCCGACTTAAAAACTGAGTACAAGCAAATGGTATTTATACAGTAGTCTAAGTGATATTGTACAAAAATAACATTTTTGATTTTCTGTGAAAACATTTTTCATTCCCAAATAACTCCTAATTCTGCCGTTCTGACAACTGTTGATGTTAAGTTTTGCCAAGGTAAAAAACAAAAAATTCCAAAGCCATTTTAAAAGGAAAAGTCTGCCTTGGACTACCGTGTTACTTAAATTGTAAACAGATTTCTATAAAAGAGCATGTTTCTTTTAACAACTCCAAAATTTTTATATCTTAGTAATATAACATGTAGTTTGTTATCGCCCACTTAGCTGCTGTAGGGCTGAAATGCATCATGTTATGAACTGTTTCCATGTCATACTCTCTTGGCCAACTCATATCCCACTAAAACAAACCAAAATGACCATACATGGAAGTTTGGTTTCCATTTACTCCCTTCTTCTATCTCATTTTACTGAGATACACTTCCACAAGCTCAGAGGTCCTATAGATTCCCATATGTTTAGTCCCGTTTATTCATCTCTGGTCACCAGTGGCTTGGAAAGGGGGGTTCTTTAACAAAGCATTATACATAACACCGCTACCAAACTAAAACATTTTTTGTATTGAATGCAGAAAGATATTTTTTTCACCCCTTTCTTTGTATTACATGTCGAGAGGCTCACTGGCCTGGGACTAGCCTCTGTTAGCCAACCTTTGGCCAGTGAAGAGGATTCAGAGAAAATAATACAACCAACCATCAATCTGAAAAAAGGAGGGGCAACAGAGGGCACTGATTATGCGGTGGCTTCAATGGTGCACTCTTTTGCCAGGTGGCCTGCCTTTCCGCAGTTGTAGCAGTTAGTCTCGCTTGCTTTACTGCAGTGTACAGCAACGTGACCAATCTCACCACACCTGAAAAAGAAAGAATGTGGTCAGTGCGATAAAAGCAGACTGTAAAATTAACACAGAACCCAAGTATACCTAAAGATTAGAATTGGAGGGCTTCAAAAAAATTCTGTCAAACTGTAGCACCAGGCTTGCTTCTCCAAACAGAACCATACTTACCTGTAACATTTCACCTTATCGCACAGCTTCTGGATGTGGCCAAACCCACCGCAGGAGTAGCACTTCTGCTCATTGGCGTGATCGCAGTCACGGGCCATGTGACCAGCTTTCCCGCAAGTGTAGCAGAGCTGCTCTCTCTCCTTTTTGGGCTCCTTGCAGTCCCGGGAAATGTGACCACTCCTGTGGCAGTTGTAGCACGCTGATCAGGGGGAAAATAGAAACAGTTTGACATTAAAAAAATGATTAAAAAAAAAAACATTTCTGGGAAAAATTGGTACCAAGTAAAACTGAAGAAAAACAATTGGAATTCACACCATCCTCAGTTTGGTCACAGTCCCTGGCCATGTGTCCTTGGTCTCCACACCGATAACAGAACAGCTCTGTAATGACACAGATAGATAAGCAAAGCAGAAAACTACAAGAATTGAGTTTTTCCTTTCATTTTCACCCATGCCTTCTATAATTAAATCCAGTTTATATTGGGTGTGGCAAGAATAGTATAGTACCCTTGCCTCGTCCTCGTCCCCTGCCACGGCCACGCGAACCACTGGCATTAGGGCAGTGCTTGACCCAATGTCCAGAGCGGCCACATCCAAAGCACTCACTGTTGCTGCTCATCTCCATTACCTTGAAGAAAAAACAAAACAGAAATTAGTTAACACATCGTTTCATGTACTCATTGACCCTTATGAACACTGACTTTCAGCTGTTTTTCCAGTTGTTCACGTTAGCTTTTGCGTCAATTTCAAAAAAGACCCCCCCCCCCCTTTCCCCCTTGGAGAATGTGGCTATCATCTTTGGCACTCTCCAAACTTCCAGTTTTGATGTGACCATCAAGTCCAACTTAAGTCTAACCCTCTGAGAGGTACATGTATGGACATTGTAGATGAAAGAAATGCTCTTTACTGGTGCTAAATTTGGATACCAGTTTGTAGATTCTATAGATCACAGTTTAAGTTTAGAATGAAGTTTAAATGTGAAATCTGCACATTCATCTAAATCCATCTTGATGCGCAGACATTTAGATTATCAAAAAATCTTGCAATATAATTGATGAAACAATTTAAGGCTCAACAATAAATTCTGTCACAAGTACCTAACATCAAAAATTACATGAATATAACAAAAATAATAATGATTTTCAAGGGTGGTCAAAATAGGCTAACTCTTATTGTCTCATTTTTAAAATTGCTTATGCCAGAGTCAAACAACTTTACCACACAACTGAAACACAGTTACTACAGGAGTCATTCTAGTATAATGACTAAGGGGAGGGAATCTAATCTAAAATCAAACAATAGTGGTTGTTTTTTTCTTCTTCCAAGCTCTAGTCTATCATAACTGACCACCAGACTACACTGAACTACTAAGCTAACTTACAAGGCTTCCTCAGCGAGATCATGCTGTAATTGCCCTAGGTCAAACTTCTGTTTGCTGATAGTACTGAAGACATCAAATCAGGAAGAATGTGAGTTAATGAGTAATCAATTCTCCCGTATTACCCACCCAAAAGAAGACCTGGGGCAACAAAATACTCAGATAGATTTTATTGACTTTGCATACAGTGAAACTTGTTTCTTTTTTGCTTTACTGTCCATCCAAGTGTCCGTCCCACTTCAACTTTCGTCACTAAACGCCTTCTAAAATTTCGTATAACGTTTATCTACGGGCCACATGGGGACACCCAAAGCGCCTCGATTTGATGGAGAAAGCCGTGATGAAGTAATCCTCGTTAAAACAATCAATTTAATGCCACCCACTGCTGACTGCTACGTAAATAACCACGAAAGCATGCTTATTTAGAAAGCTAGCTTCAGAGGCCAGCATGTCGCATCGTTGATTTGTTGATTTAACGCCTTCAATGATACCAGCAAACTCGAGGTACAAACAATAGCACGATATCCCGAGTCGTTTAAAAAAAAATAACTGTATGTCTGTTAAATGTACATATCTGACTACATGTTTCAGAAATATTTTGCGCTTCCAAAACAGAAATCAAATGCCAAAGGTTGAAGCTACGCTAACACGGGCCTAGTCACGTTGATTTTTCTGCGTACTCGCGAGACACCAATGCTGCTGGCTAGCACATGCTAGCACACCACCTCACGACCACGATCAAGAAGCACGGTTCAGTCGACGATCAGTCCTCGTTCCCCATATAGAAAACTATCTCACCCACTGTTACAGCGATACATTTTCACAATACATTGTTTTCGCGGGCATTTGAGTAAATTTACCATAAGTATAAAATTTCCCGCGCAGGGCGCAAACACCAAAGTCGTTGTGACGAGCTAGCATTAGCGGGCCTGACCAAGATCCCGACGTTCCGTTAATGAGTCTAAACTAAACCAGTGCGTATTTAAAAAATAAAAATCGTTTAAACGCTCAAGTAACGGTTAACATCAATCTTAACATGCCTTCGTTTGAAAGTTAAAAGATATACAACGTAAATTGATGAAAGTATTTTTAATGTCGTTTTATTGCTTACCTTGATGGCTACCTAGCTATGTCAGTGTTTACGCCTCCTTCTTTGCGCTACATGCGGTGCGAGCAGGAGTTCCTGAATTGTCATTCACCGTATCCATTAAAAGCTCGCACAGTCATTGGTCGACTACTCTGCGAGCGGCCAATCAGACATGAGAGGCTCTGGACACCGCCTCTACGAATCAGCCAATCGTGGCTTTAGAACGGTCCCTTTTCCCTTAATCGACTGACCTTATTTTTCCCCCCCTCTTCATGTTCAACATTTAAAAGCTTCTTATTAAAACAAACGCTAGAGAATGTTATAGTCTTCGCTTTACCTGCACTACACTCCTCACACTGCTACTGCGACTGCAATACAACACAGTGCTTTTATTAACTATTAATAATACGTTCTTCAAAAATTAACCACATGTGAGAGTCACAGCATGGATACAGTAGGCTTGCCCATACAAAATGCTCACAGTTCTTCACATTTAATCTGGAAACTGAAAAGGTTTCTACGTGACAGTTTTTATTTATCATCTTGCTTCAGTTTACTGAGGTTAACTTGCCTATAGGACTGAGCAAGTTAAAAACTGGTTGGTCTGCATGTCCCCATAGGCCATATCTAAGTAAAAAATCATAACAAGTACAGCCTTTGCTTTCACAATATTTAACAAAAACGTTGGCTGTACATGTATGCCCCTATCATAGAGACTTGAGCAGTTTGATTTAACACAACTTAAATTAGCTGAGAAAGATTTCAGAAGCAGGGTTGTTTACAAAATTAATACAATAAGCAATTTAGACATTTATCTTGTTAATCCAGTCAGTTGAAAATGTTTAAATGTGTTGACGTAAAATGGCAAAGACTGGAGTATTGTTGTCATAATCTCTGACAGAGCAATCAAGCAACACTGGATTTATCTCAAATTATTTTGCGTTATTAGGTCAATTAAGTGAATAGTTAATAATAAATATGTTAAAAATGTTACATTACACTAATGTTTTTCCTCTTATTAAGCATATCTGAATTTACTGTTTACAGGCAATCTGTCGTGTTTGTGAGTGCCCAAAGTTAAGAAATGAACATTAACATGTATTTCTGAAAACTTGTAAGGATCTGGGATATGAATGTTATTGTCAATAAACCTGTAACACTGATTATGATAAAGAGTACAAGGGTATGTGTTTCAAGCTGGTGATTTCTCATTTGCACAACCCCAGCTCTTTAAAAACTCCTAATTGCATCACATTTTGAATACAGGATAACCGATAGAGAGACAATCTGTGGGAGCTGCAAGCATCTCAGCTAACTGGTCTGAGTGCTGTGCCAAATCAATAAGTGGGAAATGCATTCATTTCAGTCTTAAGGTGGCTTTGGTTGTTTGCCTTCAGGGTGGCAATTTCTCTCCTTTCTAGTCTTAATTTTGCAGCTCACAATTTTTACTGGAGATCTGGCAAAATATAACCACCTGTAAAGCATATTTCTGCACATATTAAGAGAATTTTAATATATCTCACTGACTGATAAACGGTGCTCCTATTGTATGTGGAGTGGGGTACCTTAAAATGATCCACAATGACAAAGCCCTGCCCTCATCTTCACAGAAACAGTATTCGGTGTTTCTGTTACTTGTTTGGTTGAATATCTGTCATTTTCAGAAAAGAAGACCTCGTTGGAAAGTTACATATGAGAACTGAAAGTAGAGTTTCCTGTTGAACTGGATTATGGATGGTAGGTTTTTGATTTTGTTGTTTGACTAAAATAATCTGCTAGTGCTATATGAAAACAACACGAGGATGCTTAATCAACCACTGACTGGAACGTGGTGTTTTATTTTCAGATGGTGTCAACTACAGCTTGCTCAAAAGACCTTATGAACCATCTGTGATTAGGACACCTCAGGGGACCCAGACCTGGAAGCAACAGAAATGGTGAACACATGGTGAGTGTGATAATGTATTACTTTGGGTAGGATGAAGTGGCGGTGTTAGATGATTAAAATAAAACAGCTGGGATGTTTGAAAAGCATATAAAAATCTAATAGAAATAAAACAATGACGCATTTCTGTCCAGCACATTATAAGTGAGATTTGTTTTTTTGTATTGATTACATTTTTTTAATAGCTGCAGCCTGCATGGCATACCACAAGACTTCATTGTCCTTTTTGCCACATAAGTATAAGAATTTTAGCATTAAGAGGTGAAAAGGCTATAAAATTATGTCCAGGTCTACAAAATTGCACTGCCCCAAAGTCTCCAGATGATGGTGCCCTTGGAGAGGATTACTCCTTCACACCAAACCGGTAGTGGGCCTTTTCGCTTGCTTTTCAAAAGATACTTTTGCGACTACTTTAAAATAATAATAATAATAATTTCAATGCATGTTAAATTTTCATGCGCAGTACCATTTGAGGAAAAGAAAAAACATGTTTTTGCAAGTATGAGCTCTCCGCACGATAGTATGAAAGGCGGCGTAAGCTGCACAAATATGGCTACAAAGTATCTTATATGTAATGATATTGCGAACCCAGTAAATTCAGATGTAATCATACTCACTCTTTTATGAGCACAAAAAACGACAATACCAGTAAAGTGGGAGGGCTTAGGTTGTGCTATAGTTGCGCAGTGTGAATGATGCTTGCAACTCTTGATATGACTGCAAGGTCCTGTTTCAATCAGTGGCGTCAGCCGGACGCACGACACCAACTTAAACTGCTTCACCTTCTTCTCCCGAACAACGTAAATATTGAGCTGCAAAGCGAAGCACTGCGGACCTACTTTTTGTGGGGGGAGGTTTTAATTTGAAAGTGCTTCGCTGGATTTGAAGAATATCCCTCGTCGTGTCACTTTGAGGGTCCGACGGACAGACGGATTTTTTCGCTTTTACCACGAATTGGAGATTTAAAAAAAAAGAAGAGGAAGAAAAAAAGTTTTCTTCTCTTATTTTGGGTGGTTCGAAAAGCAGACCCGCCTATGACCTTACCCTCTTACATTAATGCAACATTTACCGGATACAGGGTTATTTGATACAGTGTCTGGATCTTTACCGACTTGGAATTATTCCTCTTTTCTTTGAATGCGTTGCAAATATGATGATGTCACCGAGGCCACTTTTTCCTGAAGTTATGGCGGAGCACAACTTTTTTAACTTCTCTTGGTGAGCATATACAGGCTACTGGCCCCTAGCATTGCTACTCTTTGACTCATGTTTGAAGTGCTAACTCTTTAGTTAAAACCGCTTCACCACGACTCGCATTACCAAAGAAATGAATCGTTTGAGCAAGAGAAAATTGAATGGAGGGCGAACGGAGCCGTGCAGTGAAGTTTGACGATATAGTCCGCGTTTGACGGCCTTCAGGCAATTTCATAGTTATAAGTGGATCAACCAGGCCTTATAAAACACGTAACTTCTAATAGCTGCTGTAGCAGAACAAAGCACTCACGCACTTCGGTTATAGCCGTACCTTCTTGTCTTTTTCAGCAGCACGTTTTTATTTATTTGGACAAAGTTCAAAACTCAAAGTAAAGTGATCCCCTGCTGAGATTGCTCTCACCTACCTACCTACATTTGCGACTTTGGAGACTTGTCACAGGATCTTATGTGGATGCACCACTGATGTGGGCTTGTGTTGCTTAGACTGACTTGCTATGAAGAACAGATCAAAGCTGATGGGAGTAAAATCTTAATTATTCTAGATTTGGCAAACATGCTTTCTCTTGAGGCTCTTTCCTGGATGGGTGACAGCACTTGTTTTGGACACAGTTCCAGCAGCATGGTGGGGAAGGTGGCCCAGCCACAGTTCTGCAAGTTCCTGCTTTTCTGTACTTCTGGAAAAAAACAAAACAAACCTGTGTACCTGCTGTGACAGCTAACCAGTGCTAACAGGGCTTTGTTTAAGTGACACCACAGAAAATTAGGGTATACCTACTAAATGTGATGACCTGTGTAAAGCGCTATAGTTTATATTGAAAACAGCAGAAGGGGGGGGGGGCAGTAACCTATTTGTTTGTGGTGGGTACATACACCTTGAGTTGTAAGGAGTAAATTTAAGTCCCAGTTGACATGAAAACTACCATTTTTTTTATTTGTTTCAATTCATCGTCTGTTGAAATAATTGTGAACCTTGTCTGTGAGTAACTGTGACTGACCCCTGTGAATGCTAGAGATTTTGTTGGTTTTAATCTACATTGGTTTTAGTCTACATTTCTTTTACAAGACTAAAAGGCAAGACTACTTAATGATACATTTAAACCAAAATGTGGTTTTCTGTAACTCAAATAACCACTAATTAGATGCTAACCGAAAGATTCCTTTTACGTTTCCTGTCACACTTTAAGGCATCCTGCTTAGATACCCTTCATATCAGCATTGGGCCTAATCTTGCTATAATCTAAGAAGTCTGCACTCTTTGAGGTTATATTTAGTGATTGCAGCAAAAAAGTTGTCATTGCATTAACCAGTTATGTCTTTGTTGTGGTACCTTTGCATTCTGTTTCACCATTTCATTCAGTTGTAGATGGCATGCATACAAATCAACCGTGCTTGTCTCTATTTAAAAAAAAAAAAAAAAACTAAACAAAAGAAATCTTCTTAAACTGCATGGCTGAATGTTTGATTTTCAGTACAAGCAGGTTAATACTCAATCCTGTCAGAAAGATAAATGGTCAGGTGCAGCTGATGTCTTTCATGTTCTTTAATTTGCAGGCTTTTAAACCTTCCCACTGTCTTCTTAATCTTTTATTTATTCATCTTGTTTATTTTTTTACATTTCAGACTATTGTAAGCACTTGGCTTTACTAATGGCGCACCCTCAGGGAGTGTGGAAGAGCCTGAGCAACGGTTTCGGAATGAAGGACTCTCCGTTTGAGGGCCCCTGCCTTTCTCCGACCATAGTCCAGGGCTATCCCTGCCAGCGTCGCTCCTCAGATGACAGCAAGATGCCCGATTCAAAGGCTAGCAGCACTATCCGTGTCTACCTCCCAAACCAGCAACGCACTGTGGTGAGTTGATTTCCATTAAAGGTGACGTACTGGTGCTTCAGAAAATTTCACCATCATAACTGCAAATAGCAACAGTTCAAAAGTATTGTACTGGTATAAAACTACTCATGGCAATATGGAACATCACAAAAAAATAACTGATTTCTTTTTGGGGGGTATTTTTTGTCATCTCAGGTAAACGTGCGACCAGGTATGACTCTTTACCACTGCCTGATTAAAGCACTGAGGGTGCGGGGCCTGCAGCCTCAGTGCTGCGCTGTCTTCAGGCTGAATTCAGGACAGGGGAGGTGAGCTCAGAACTGCTGTCGATTTTCAAAGCACGGATAATGAGAATCAGAGCTTAGTGTAGCTGCTTTTCAGATATCTCATTCACTTTTTTTTCCCCTCCCTCAGTAGAAAATCACGGATGGATTGGAATACCGATTCCACTTCACTAATTGGGGAAGAGCTGCAGGTGGAGGTTTTAGATCACGTCCCCTTGACGACGCATAATTTTGTGAGTACCCAAAAGCACTCAAAAGTATCCTCAACTCTCAAGAGAGTGTGACTGTTAAAGAAACAAATGAATATTTATCCCTGTTTCAGGTTCGCAAAACATATCTGAAACTAGCGTTCTGCGATATTTGCCAGAAGTTCCTTCTGAATGGTTTCCGTTGCCAAACATGTGGCTACAAATTCCATGAGCATTGTAGCACCAAAGTGCCCACAATGTGTGTGGACTGGATCAATATCAGGCAACTCTTGTAAGTATATGAAAGCGTTTAAACAACTTGTCAGTATTTTTGTATGTTACATCATAAATAATTGCTTTTAGAATTGTAACTGAAAGACGAATAAATATATATATATATATGAGGTAGGATTTAACATACAGACAGGATAATAAACAAAAAAGGTTTTATTGATGCTACAGTTTTTACATGTAGGCCTAAGCTCATATACACAGTTTTGCATGTTTGTGCTCAGTTACTTGTATTTTGCATGCAGGCTGTGGGTAATCTTTTCGAGATCTTTATCAATGACACTGAATAGATGAGCTATTTCCCCTTACAACCACTGTACTGTGTAGCCGTCGGCTTTTACTTGATTAAACACTGGTGTGTTTGCGCGAACTAGTTGGTAACACTTTGTTTCTGTCAGATTGTGTCAAACGCCTGGCGAGTGCAATGCCCCGTCTGTGCCACCGCCTTCGTCCCGGCGTATGAGAGAGTCTTTAACGCGGTTTCCAAGGTGAGTCTCTGTATAATTTGCACTCTTAGTGTTATTTTCAAATAAAACTCAAATTGTTAATGTATCTACCCTTTTCTGCCTAAAACAACTTCATTTTTAAAAGGCTTCTATGAAATGTTTTAATATATTTTTTCACCCTTAAAAACAATGACATGACAATGACAGAACGAAACATTAAAAAAAAAAAAAAACAGCAGTCGAAACCCTGTGTTGATTTTGGCTGATACCTGCATGTTACCACCTGCAGATCACTTGGATAGTTTCAGTCTATTAGCAGCATGTGTATCATGTCACTAGCATGCATTTGTATCAAAGTGCGTGCGTGTGTGAGAGAGATAAACAAAATGGGGTTTCAATTATGTAAACAGCTTCATGGAACTAGCAGAAGAAAGCAGAAACCACAGGGAACCTTTAAGTTCATAAGGTGTAAAGGCTCTGGTCATGAATACATATGTGCTGTTTGAAGGGTTTTTTTTGTTTGTTTGTTTGTTTGTTTTCGTCCAGCGTTTGTTTTGTTTTTTTTCCCCTTATCAGGCACTGTTTGATGTTGTAGGGAGAGCTAATAGTGCAGGGTGCTACTTGCAACTAGATGAGAAATATAGAAAGAAAGTACTTCAATAATTATTAAGATGTTAATATTGTATGCATGCGTGTTTGGGAGAGGGGTGCTGTTGGATGGCTATACTGTAAATAATCACAGTTGGTGTAATGTTCTTATTTCTACCAGAACCGTAATCTTAATTACATTAAATCTTGTTTTTGAATGACGTCCTTGGCTTTATGAGGGCTTAACCAGTCCAAGGGCTGAAGGAGCACGGTGTGAAAAGAATCTGTTGTTTCAGTAGCTCTTAAAATGGCTAAAAAGTGCTCTGAGCTGCCAAATTAGCACTTACAAAGTATCAAGTTGTTCCATGTAGAGCACTCCCCAGTGCTCTTTTGAAACATAGTGGGATATTGCCAAAAAGGGGATTGTGCTCAAAGAGTGCTCTCCATGTTTGTGGGTGTGATATAATATGATCTCTGTTTATATACGTCATTGAGCTGGGGTCCTGCTGTCCCAATTTTAACCAGCAGCTACAATACATTACAACTGGTTCGGTAACAGTGGGGTGTACCAAGAGGCTTGAATAAATTAAAAAAAGGAAGCTTTCATTCATGCAAAATTGTGATCATAAATTTGTGGATATTTGAACTTGGGTTCAAATGATTTGTTTTGCCTGTAAGTGAACATCTTAAGTCAGTTATGTTTTTTTTAGATGTTAGTGAGCTTTGTTCTCATCAGCTGAGCCAACGCTGATCTTGGCAAATATCAAGGACAAAATACCTCTGAATTTCAAGTTTGCCAAAAATGGCATGAGGAGATGGCTACAAATGCAATTGGCTAACAACTACTTCCCTGTAATGTTTTTTCTTTCTTTCTTTTTTTTAAATTCCCCTTTGTTTTGTTGTTGTGGTTACAGTAATGTTATATTGTATATGACTTTGTTTGTTGGGCATCTGTTGTTGGCAAAAAATGTGAGTTGGGAAAGGGAATGGAAGAAAAATGACAGAAATGAAACCAGAAAGGCTCTAGGCTAACTATAACCACACCCAAGCTTGGCCCAAATTTTAAAGAAGTTACAGAATTCAGTTTGTGTTTCTTTTAAATGTCAGTGGTTTGTGCCATCTGAAGCACTGACATTTAAAACCACCTCATTCTTAATATTTAAAATCTTGTTCTTCCTCACAGCTCAGCCTACCGTTATTCCACCCCTCATGCCTTCAACTACGCACCACCCACTGGTGGCGGTCTCTCCCAGAGGCAGCGCTCCACTTCTACACCAAATGTCCACATGGTTAGCACTACTCTGCCTGTAGACAGCAGCGTGATCGAGGTAACTACACACCATATGGGCCCCTTGGGTGCTCCTGTAGGTTCAGGCAGTCACTCCTAAAATATCTTGTGCTTGCAAGTGTTCTTGCCCTCCATCCCAATGATCTTTGAGTTACTTTTCTTTTTCCTACTCATCTACCTGAGTGTTAACTAAGCCACTCAGAAGGGCTCAGTCTGTTTTTCAGCCCGATAGCATCCTGTTTTAACAAATTTTATTATCTGTGACAATTGACTTCCCCTGGTTCGTTCTAGCTTCTGCTTTATTGCAGCTGCTGTTCTTGCATAATCAGCTCAATCATTTTGAATGCTTTGTAGATCTTTTCCCCAGTTTCTGTCCAGGTAAAACCTGGAAATCCATTTTGTCTTTGTTCTTTCCTCACTTTCCTTTGCTCTGTCCCTTTGCCTCCTGTCTCTTCACTGGCCTGTTGTATTGTACCCTTCTGGGGAGTAGCTAGACTGCCTGAATACCTCCCCCAGCTCCTGGTGCCATAGATTCTGGCTGAAGAGGAAAGTAGGTATTGTGCACTTCTCCCAGTCTTTTGTTGAGGCCTCACCTGAGAGTCCAGAAAAGGTTAGAAAGCAGAGTGTCTGTGTGCAGTCTCAATGGCATGCCTTGCAAGCAGGCTATCTGCATTCACATCTCTTAGATGTACTGTCAAACCATGAGTGACAGCACAGCACAAGGCCTGGTGTTTGCACAAGCTAACAAAACTTTGCTTGTGGTTTTTTTTTCTTTGTCTCTTCAGGATGCAATGCGTGATCATGACTCGGGTAAGTCTGCATTTCATTAGCTTCATGTCATGTACTTTTGTGTCTTCTTCCTCACTTCAGTTTCCTATTTTGTTGTGCAAAACAAAAAGTTCACAAATTATTTTGACTAACTGAATATCTCGCGATCTCCTGCTCCCTCTAGTGTTTTGTTGATATGCTCACTGAGCATTAACTCCCATAATGCATGAAAAGAGTAGGGATGAGAATTGATAAGATTTTCACAATTCCGATTCCATTTTCGATTCTGTTTAACAATTCGATTCTTTATATCGATTCTCCTATCGATTCTTATTTTTTAAAAAGGAGAACACACAGGTCGATTAACTTAGAACTTTGTTTTATATCTTCTCTTTGAACAAGATAGAAATTTAGGAGTAGCATGGCCTTATAAACCCAACAGTGAGATATTAAGAGATCCACAGCCTTCGATGGGGTGTCACGGGGTCCCCAGAAAAAAAATTGTAAATGTAAAATATTAATAAAATAAATATTCTTCTGTAGCAATAACAAAGTATAACATAAATTCTTCTGTAGCAATTACACAAGAATATCCAGTAATGTCCCTGCCTACAATTAAACACATTCACTTACAGAAAATCGGGGGCATCTGCTGTGGCAAATGGGTGCAAGCCTTTTACCACAAGCTTAGTCCCTGCTCGGTGACATTCGTCTATCCTGGCCTGAAAGGAGACGCTACCAGTAGACTGCAGCGAGAACTGCCAGCATCTGAGCCAGCCAGACTCTGTCTGTCTCTCTCATTATGGTCATCTAAATGCAATGCACAGTAATAGCAGGTTTTGTAATAAGGCAGATCGTGCTAACATAATATGCAATGTTAGTTGATTATTTACCTGCAAATGTTACCGCTGCTGTTGGGTTGAGATTCACTAGTCCGGAGCGGAATTAAAAACACAACATTCATTTAAAGTTATCGCGTGTTTTGTGAGCAAATGCTTTTGCATATTCGTAGTGTTTCCTCCCTTTAATGAAATATCTACTTTGCAAGTTGCCCTGTTGTCATCCGTTCTCGTAAAATATAACCAAACTTTTGAGCGTTTGTGCTGCTTAGGCGTCATGTTTCCTGTCAGGTAAATGACGCTACGCAACGTGGTGACGTCATTCAAGGCGACTGGAATTGATAGGGGAATCGTTTGCAAAAATGGCAAACAATTCCAATTAATTGAAACAGTGGGAACCGGTTCTCAACAAGAACCGGTTTTTGATTCCCATCCCTAGAAAAGAGTGAACTTGATGGGATGTCTATATAACACATAACCTGGATCCATATCATTCACTAAGTCGTCTATGCTTAATTTCTATATTCTCTTTTGCTTTGTATTCCTGAAGCGGGGAGTTCACCCAACCAGAGTCCTACAGGCTGGACCCAATCCCAATCCAAAACCCCTGCACCTGCCCAGCGAGAGAGGGCCCCATCCCTCAACACTCAGGACAAAATTAAAATAGTAAGTTTTGTTTTTTTGTCTTGTATATTTAATGATATCAGACAGTTTGGTGCACTCTTGATTTCCCCTTCAGAATGAAACCTTATGATAAAAGTGTATTTCTGCTTTGTATGACATCAGTTGCATCTTTTTGATTCCTGTTTACTCAGAGGCCTCGGGATAAGCGGGACTCCAGTTACTACTGGGAGATTGAGGCCAGCGAGGTTTATCTGCACTCCCGCATTGGTTCCGGCTCCTTCGGAACTGTATTCAAAGGAAAATGGCATGGTAGGAATGAGCTGCAGATGCTACGCACCATCAAGTGTATCACTTCCTAGAGTTTCCTGACAGAAAAAATAAACAATAAGCAGAGTGAATGCAGAATTGCTGGTCATACGAGTTTTGTGGATTTCATTATTATTTTTGCTGTAGGTGATGTAGCAGTAAAGATTTTAAAGGTGACAGACCCTACACCAGAGCAGTTCCAGGCATTCAGAAATGAAGTGGCAGTCCTCAGGTGAGAGTGCATAAAAATGTTTTTCTTACCAGCATTAAGATTTTCAGGTGTTTTTAATATTTTATATTGTTGACTTCTTATTGCGTCATCTACATTTCAAATGTTTTTCTAATCTTTGATATGGTGATTTCCTCTTCCTTTCTGCATCTGGTCACAGGAAAACACGACATGTCAACATCCTGTTGTTCATGGGTTATATGACTAAGGACAACCTGGCCATTGTGACACAGTGGTGTGAGGGTAGCAGCCTCTACAAGCACATACATGTCCTGGAGACAAATTTCAAGATGATCCAGCTCATAGATATTGCCAGGCAGACTGCTCAGGGCATGGAGTAAGTTGTACAGAATCTCACTTCTTTCTTAAAATCAAATCAACAATAACTGGGATATAATCATTTTTTTCTTCATTTTCAGCTATCTTCATGCAAAGAACATCATTCACCGAGACATGAAGTCAAACAGTATCCTTTCTACTGGTTTTTCAGTGTCTGTTAAAGAAAATTTAAAAAAAACAAAAACGTATACACCTGGTGTACAGGATGTGTTTTTCCTCCGTGTAATTCCTTGACTGTAGTGCAGACATTTTCTTGCATGAAGGGCTAACAGTAAAAATTGGCGACTTTGGTCTTGCTACGGTGAAAGCAAGGTGGAGTGGCTCACATCAGGTTGAGCAGCCTTCTGGATCCATTCTTTGGATGGTTAGTAACACCATATGGTGCTGATCCAAAGTTACATTTTTTAATTATCATCTAATCATGCAATTATCATCATCTTTTAAAAAAAATTATCATAGGTTATATAAAGCATTGGAACAAGCTGGGACTGTCAGTCATTGAGGAATAAGATTATTCCCTAAGAACTTAATTCCGCTGTAGCAACAAGTGGGCTGTATTAAGGGACTTGAGTTGTGATTAGATAGTAGCATTAAACCAACTATTCATCTATTTAAAAAACCTGACTTGGTTTCTTTTTGTATGTTTACAGGCTCCTGAGGTTATCCGGATGGAGGATAATAATCCTTACAGCTTCCAGTCTGATGTCTATTCCTATGGAATTGTTCTCTTTGAGCTCATGACGGGAGAGCTCCCATACTCCCAGATAGGAAATAGAGATCAGGTAAAGATGTTTAAATGTATTACACTAATGGTTTAAGAGTATATCACTGCATCTTTGATGACATTAAAGCACTTAAGTCTCTTTTGTCATACAAATAAAAGTCTCTTGGCTAGAACATTGATTTTGTTAGACATAGTGTTAACTTAAGGGTTCCAGTGCTGTATGCCTGCAATCAGACACATGTCTAAGCTGTAGCTCTCTGCAAACCTAGGCTAGAAGGTGGTGGAAAGACACTGTGTCACTGTCTGAAGGGGGTTGTGGAGCTGGCCCAAGGCCCACTGTGGAACAGAGGCGAGCGCCATGGAGCCACTGGCCTAATTTTAGACCCCGTAACACAACCCTGTATGTGTGTGAGAAAAGGGGAGCATGGGTGTGCATATGTGCATGTTTAGGTGTTTTTGTCCTCTCGTAGACCATGAGTCCTGCCCTGGGTCATATGTGGCGTCTTACTGAATTTACTTCACTGTGTTTGTATTCAAATTCAATTAAAACTTTTGCACAGTGCACCCGTAAATGTTATGATCCACTATTCTTTTCTGTTCTCCTTGATACTGTAGCATGACTTTGAACAGTGCTGATCTGGCAGGCACATAGAGTACGTGTCATCCTTTATCTCTGCAGCATCGTGCACTCATGCCTTCACAATAGCTCCAGTGTTAGACTCACTGCCCATATTTATATCTTTATCTGCAAGATGGACTGATCAAGCACTGATCAGTCGTCCACTACAGATGTACTGGCTTTAATCAAATTTTCAGTTCTAAAATACTTTAAAATGTGATTGCTGTTCTACTCGGTCTGCTATTTCTGACTTCCCCGTTAGATTATCTTCATGGTGGGAAGAGGCTATCTATCTCCAGACCTCAGCAAGCTCTATAAGAACTGCCCCAAAGCCATGAAAAGGTTGGTGGCTGACTGCACCAAGAAGTCCAAGGATGAGAGGCCACTCTTTCCACAGGTGAGCTACTCTCATGGCAGTTGTAGATCATCAACCTCAATTGTTAGCGTTTTGTTTAACCCTGTTTAAATCTCTCTCTTGGTTTTTTTTTTTTGTTTTTTTGTTTTTTTTTTAATTTAGATCTTGTCCTCCATTGAGCTTCTCCAGCATGCCCTCCCTAAGATAAACCGCAGTGCCTCAGAACCGTCCCTGCACAGAGCCACTCACACTGAGGATATTAATGCCTGTACTCTGACCAGAGTGCCTGTTTTTTAGAGGCTCAGACAGCACTACCCTTCCTCCTCGGCTTCCGCTCACCCACCTCCTCTGCCTCATCGACTTATATGAATTAGCTCAAACATTCAGTATTCCCAAATTCTCCGTAAAGATGCTAATGTAGCTCGACAGACACATATCCAGTCATACAAGACAGACATACATACATACATGCTAATCAGTAAATTGTGTTTAAAAAAAAAAAAAAAAAAAAAAAAAAAAAGAGGAGAGAGGGAAGTGCATCTGCAACTATGGAAGGGATTGATTAGTGTTGGATTGCATTTGGATGTACACATGAAGAGGATGGCATAAGATACGTCAAGGTGATGTCTTGGTTATCACCATATATATTTTAAA
Source organism: Pelmatolapia mariae (assembly GCF_036321145.2). Taxonomy (NCBI): domain Eukaryota; kingdom Metazoa; phylum Chordata; class Actinopteri; order Cichliformes; family Cichlidae; genus Pelmatolapia; species Pelmatolapia mariae. The sequence continues at coordinate 20,783,254 of NC_086244.1, read as the reverse complement.
TGTATGCCAGGGCTTCATGCTGGCATTGGATTTGGTATAACTTGTAAATAAATGCACGCACACCTACCTAAGACAACCATGAATGGACATTGAAGAAAGCTCAAGACAGATGTTTCTCTCAGTTTGGGCTCTGTGATGTGAAGCCTGTTCTCCTACCAGAATGTTCTGTTCTCTGATGAAAAGGACTTTTTAAGCTTACCTGCCTTAAGAGGAAATGAAGCCTGGATTAAGATCCTGCACAACTTCACCTCCTCCTGTTATCACAAAGCAGTTGGATGTAGTCCATTTAGTTGCACAGTAGTAGTTGATTTATATTTTTATTTTTATTTTTTTTGCGTTGTCTTAAATGATAATGGAGTAGACGTGGGGGGATTTTTGTCTTTGTTTTTGTGTTGTTTTTTGTTGTTGTTGACTTCTTTTAATTCTCTTTATTTTTTGGGGTCCTTTTGGATGAATTATAGTCTGTCAGACAGCTGGCATATGTGATGTTGGATACATGCACATTTTTCAAAGCAAAAGCAATGGATATGTTTCAGCAGTCTGCACAAAGGTGTCATACCTCTGAGTAAATCCAATACCCACACGTCTTTATCACTTCTTACATTGTTAGGTTATGATGAGCTGGACATTAGGCAGTTGTCTTAAATATTTAAAATTCTTTGGAAACTAATTTGTATTTGGTTACCATGTCACTTTCAGGCAGTTAAATGTTTTATTGTGAACTTGGTGAGAAAGTTGTTTATTCGATATTTTAATAAAAATTAAGTTAAATTCCTTTGCCAAAATAGACTATATGGGTCATCTTTGTAACTCATATGGACATGTAGGTAGTTCTGTGAGATTTTGGACCGTAACATATTTTATTAATTGTTTTTTGCCTCCACGGTGGGTTTTTCAATCACTCATATGTGATAGAAGTATAGACTTTCAGCTTTAATACAGAAATTTGTATTAGCTGTTGAAGAATTAGTCGTTTTTATATACAATCCTCTATTTAAGTGAATGGACAGTTCACTGGGGAGCTGTTTCACCTGTTACTTCAATATTCCTTGACAAGTTAAGCTGATAGAAGATTATTTCAACTTGTATTTATATACTGTTCATTAGAGCACAAAATATGCCAGTGAAAGAGGCCATCATTAAACTGAAAAACCAAAATAAATCACAAAACTTTTGTAGGAATCTGGTACAATCTTGACAAGAAGAAATGCACAGGCCAGTTCAGCAACTTCAAAAGGCCTGAAAAACCACAGACAACAAAGTGATTGCAGAATTTTATATTTTATAAAGAAAGACCACAATATCTAACCAAGTGAAAAATACTCTTGAGGCAGATGTGTCATTGTCAAAGTCAATTAAGAGATGGCTCCATGAATGTAAATAGAAACTGTTGAAAACAGTTTAAACTAGTTGCTCTGAAGAACTGGAAAGAGAGTTTAAACTTTGCAGAAAACCTCTAAGAGCCTCCACAGCTCTGGAAAAAGAATCTTTGGCTAGATGAAACTACCAGATTAATTTGTACCAGAATTTTAGGAAAAAAAGTGTGGACGAGAAAAAATCTACCACATTATCTGTCAAACATGGTGGAAGCAGTCTTCAAGGATGGGCATATAAGGCTGCCAATGAAACTGGTTCATCAGTGTTTATTGATGATGTGTACAGGGTTATACACCCTGCTCAGATTCAGCCAAATGCTGCAATGCAAAGCTAATTGGGGGGAACTTTGCACTGAAAATGGATAAAGACCAAAGCAAACTGTAAAAGAAACTCGAGAGTGTTTCAAGCCTGAGAAATGTTATGTTCTTCAAGGGCCAGAGCATGGTTTTCAGTTACTGAAGACAAAACAAAAGGCAGAGACACAAACAAGCAGCAACAGAAACCAGCTGGAGTGATGCTTATGGTTTCTAGACTTCAGGCAGTCATTGAGTGAATTTTCATGAAGGTTTTAAAAATTGTATGTATATTTGAAATTATATTAGTTTGTCCAGTTACTTTTAAGCCTCTGAAAATGGGGGATGGGGAGGAAATTGAAAAATTGAAGCCATCCTTCAGCTGTAAATTTGACTTTTGTTAAATCTTTTGAATTCAAGCTGAAAGTCTGCGCTTCAATCACATCCCAATAGTTTGATTTAAAATTCACTATGGGAGTGTACAGAGACAAAGTTACAAAAAAAAAAAAGACTCGACCAAAACTGCATATTGATTAAAAATACTTTAAAGTCCAGCAATGAAAGCAGGTGATGTAGACATTATTATTATTATTGCCTTAATTCTTGTTCACTAGCACAGCAAAATCCCACACATGTGCAAGAGTTTGTGGCATGCTGTAATGTTTACTGTAGCAGTGGCAACGTGCTGCAACCTCACAGGGGATACAGTCCAGACACGCCACCAAGGGATTCCACCATTGGCTGATGACACTGTGCACTGTATAGCCACTGGCAGACTCAGTGGAACAACAATCATTCAGCAAGGGAGGGACATGTGGTGGAAAGAGAGAGGACAGTTATATTTTGTTTTAGTGTAAACATCCAATGTGCAGTTCCTGCTGGGCAGGACCACTTAATTGGTTTAGTCCCAAGAGCAAATTTATAGTAAATATAGGGGGAAAATGACCATGCTCTAAATGTGGAAAGTTTTGTTTGTATGTGGCCCTTTGCACTGAAGACAGCAGGAAACAAGAGGGAAGCTCTTTGAGTTCTTCTTCTTTTTTTTTTTTCTCTTTTTTTTTTCTTTTTTTTTGCCTGTCCCGTTTGGATCTTTTGCCATTAGAATTATTGTCTAAAGGCGAAGAAAGATACCCAACGGATTTACTTTACCAAATGGACCATCCCAGCCTTGCTGTAATGGTCTATTTGATTCACCTTTAATTGTTTATTTTATTTTTACTTGTTGTATGCGGGACAGACTTTACTGGGGGAAAGAAAGGGGAGAAAGAAAGAGGGAAAGAAAAACAGCTGGGAAGAAGGACGGGGAAAAAGGGCAAAAAAACAAAAACCAACAGAATAAGCAGACAAAAAAAAAAAAAATACATATTGACCACCTGGATCACCTGTTGAGAAAGAAAAAAGAAAACAAGCAGAAGAAAACAAGAGTAATAGAATAAACAACATCACAATGATATATGGGAATATGGCAGTAAATATTAAATGTTAAACATTGTTGTTCAGCACGTAAGATTGACAGCGCACAGTGTGCTTTGAGGTAGGAGCCAAAAAGGGTGTAGTTTGTGTGTGTGATCACCCGTGTGTACACCTGTGGACATGGACGCGCTTGATTTTTTTAAAAAGGTTCCTTCATGTAATGATCTGCTAGAGGGTGTGGGGGGCCACTGCCCCGTCCTCCAGGGCATGAAGCAGGTGTGGAGGAGATCAAAACTCCAGACATCCAGAGGCCCCCAGAACACAAGAGACCAAGGAAGACCAAAAGAGGGGCAGCCGCGCCACTGTCCCAGAAAGAGCTGAGGAGAGTCCCAGATGAGGGGTCACTCAGCAGCCGCGGAGCAGAGGCCGGGGGGGGGGGGGGGGGTTGCAGTGGCGTGCCCATGAGCTCCGCCGGCAGCCGGCCGCGCCAGAGTGACCGAGCCCCGGGCCGAGAGGCCGAGGGCACCCCACCCCCGAAGTGGCCCGAGCGAGCCCCAGGCTCCAGGCCCCGATAAGCAGCCGCCAAGGAGTGAGCCGGTGTGTATCTGGACGCCCACCCCCAGACACAAAGAACCACCAACGCACCGATGTCTGGGGGCGTCCGCCACCGGCAGGGGAAGTGGTGGGGGGAGATAGGAGGACCTTGGAGGACCTGAGATGTCCCCAGAGAGGTGGCGTCTGATACCCAACCTGACATATAGACACAGACATACAGGCACACACAGATACAAACATCCACTCCCACCCTCATGCTCTCAATTGCAATTACTCCACACTCAACCAACGTGGAGACAGACATAAAGAGACACTGTACACACAATCACACTCCCCAAGCGTACTCTAAGAACCAGGTCTAGGTTCTTTGTTTTCCTTTAAATGATGTGTTCAGAAAAGCCCAGCACAGGGGGGAAATACAGAATGACGTGATCAAAGGTAGAGCAACACAACAAGAGCAAACTCTTAGGTCAACCACTAGTCATCTATTTTTACAACTGCTATATGTGTTTATCTGTTCTATTTCTGCAACCTGACAAGCCACACAAGCTGGTTAAAATGAAGTCAACAGATCCTAACTGCCCTACTTTCTTGGCTTACAATAGCACCATCTACTGGTTTTTCCTAGGTGTTGATAGTTGTCAGTAGAGGAAGATGTAATGTCATCAGAAGGTATGTACTTTATCACAAAACACCCCTACTGGACAAATATAAATTGCGATATCACGATACACCGCTGCATTAATATTTTTCTGATGTAGCAGGGTGAGATGAGTCTGCAGTAGTTTCCTTTAAAACTACTACTTTAGACAGTTTAGGTATGTGGGTCCAAGGACTGAAATGTATCTTCTTCTCTTTTTTTCTTGGTCACAAATTCTTTTTTAGGTTAAATTTATTTATTTATTTATTTATTTTGGTAGAAATGTCCTCACTCATAGACATCTGAATTAACCGGATAATCTTTTTGGTGAGGGCTCACATGCTAAAAAGGTTGAAAAGAATGTTATTCATTGCCAGTGCACAAAAGAGTATTAAGAAAAAAATTATTGTTTATTTGTGAATAAAATTGGAATTTTGTGCTAAAATTCAAAATCCTATTTTAAGAAAAAAGTTGAAATGTAGAGATTAAATCTGTTGTTTCAAGTCAAACATCTACCACAGATTATACCTTCTATAAAATGCCTTGTGTGCATGAGTTAGTGAAATTGTACTTCAGAATCAGTATTGGTAACAGGGAAATATAGGTTTAAACAGACAGAAACTAGAAATACTTTGAGGTAAAATACAGTTAGAATACAAGCATTTGAACTTGTAACGTAATGTAGTGTAATGAACTGCCACTGTAAGTATAAAGAGAGCAACATAATAGCTGGTCTACAAATGTTTTTCCAAAACCTTTTAAGAAAAAATATGAAACCTATTAAATCATCCAAAGCAGAACACCGGAAGCCATCACTGCCCTTTAGACAGAGCTAATGTAAGAAAAAACAAAACAAAACAAAGCCTATAAATAATGCTTTGTGATAAAAACTGTCCATTAAATAAATTCATGAGGAATCAATCATATGTGGATAAGCCATGGATCACAAAGGGAATAGAGAGTGCATGTATAAAGGACGATGCACTATAATAGGATGTTTTTAAAAATAGAACTAAGTAAAATACATTAAAATAAATAAATATTTAGTGACTCAGTGAAAGGGAATAATTACAAGATATTTTAGCAGTAACTTAAGAAACATGGACAGTTCTTGACACCCTAACTAAAAAAGTAGTGAAAAAACAAACTATCCTAATTAAACTGTAAAAATAATATAGATAAAACTAAAGATCTTAATAGTTAACCTGTCCTTTTTTTGTAATTGTTGGCTATAATTTAGCTAATGAGATTGTGGAGAAGAGGAGATAAGATGTGAACTTATGCGAACTTAGGAAACATTAATTTAAAGAAAAGCAATAGTAAGGACAAATATGAAAAGGGGTGTATATCTATTCGAGGGGTAAACATGTGGAATAACTGTGACAAGCAAGTAAGACTGTGTAGTTCAGTATCTACATTTTTAAAAAATGTTTAAAAGTCAGATGGTAACTAATATCATTGTTTATGAAACATTTTATTTTTAAATTTTACACCATCTTATAATTATTCTGAAATTATTATTTTCTTTGATCTTTGTTTTGGGAGATCTGGTTCAATAAAAAATGTTGCCATCTGAAATATGCTTTAAGTAAAAGGGGTAGCTAAACTCCAGTCTACACCTTACAGCCTCCCCACAAAGACAGGCAGGGCACAACAAGATGTATTCTTCTCCGCCATTAGACTAATGCAGTTTCACAAACGACCTGAAAACATGTCGTACCAATCTTTGATTTATCTGACGTTGTCTGCCAGACAGCTACTTGCCTTTCTCTTTCAAGGGTTTTACCTTCTATAAATAATAAGTAATAATAAATAGAAAGCAATTAATTTCCTTTTTTAGCTGCATAGTTGATCGCTGTATTCTTGTGATGCCAGTGAATGTATTCTGTGAAAAATTGAAGGTACACTATGCAGCTCAAGTGGCTGGTTATGCAATCTTACAAACTAAGATACTATATATAGTCTTTTTGTACCTCAACTCCACCAGCAGATGGCAACAATAAAGCTCAATATTTCTGTTCCTTTATTCTTCAGTTGATTTACAGAAACATAACCAGTCATGTTTAAAACAAGGGCATTCTAGATCCAGCTCTTCACATAAGATGAAATATAACTTTTCATGGTCTTATATCATTGTAAACTGAATAAATTTTGATTTTTATTTGATAATAATATATTTGGTTTCATTACACATTTAATATATTTTTATTAGGTTTAAAATTTTAAGTAGGACACAAGTAGGATGTCACGTTCGGCATTTGTGGTGGTAATGTGTTAGTAGTTTTTAATTAATTAATCCAAAAACAGTCAGCTTGATTGACAGGTTTGATTTAATTTAATTTATCCCCTTTATTCACATTTTTGTGAAAAAACAAAACAAAACATCTATATAACATGTTAGAATTGGGTGCAATTAATGACATTCAGAGATGCTGCTGTTTATTGCAGGTCACATTTTCCTTCATTAGTGGTGATCCACTGTGATCTTCACCAGATGGTCAGTGCAGCGTGCCCCTACAGGCCACAAAGTGTTCATGTTGTGCAGCAGCTTGGCAGACAGCTGGCAGGAGTCTGGACAGAAGCTCCCCAGCTGAAGCTTCAAGAACCCACATTCATTCCTCTTGAGTTCTTCAGAAGCTTCAACCGGCCAGGTCGGTCTGCTGGTAGTGAGGAGAAAGGACCATCTGTAAGTCTGACAAATGCTGCCTGTGGAACATATTTTATCTGTGGGAGACAGCTAATATTTGTTCAAACAGATAAAATTAATCTGCTGTGTGAATATTGATATCTTCTAAAGTAAGCAACAGACTTGATAGTCATCTAACTCCAGTAGAATTCATAGCAAAGCTATGCATCTATTATAATGCAGGATGGCTTCTGCAGCCATGTCAATTATTCATGGATCATCTGTCGGCAGAAAAATGTATTAGTGCTGACTGCTGTTCTGTGCAGCCACTCATATCAGGAAGAGAATGACCACACCACAGCACAAATTAAGTGAAAAGAATGAAATATTATGTTCATGAAGACTTGATATAAACCTATTTAAGTATAGTTAAATGTTTAAAAATTTATAGAATGCATATTCCAAAAAGTGTTGTTGTCCTACTGGAGAATTTTTCTTTCTGCTCACCTGATCTGAATCTGAGGTTGACACCAAATGTGTTTTTGTGACATCAAAAGTGATTAGCCAGGCATGGTCTAACAACCATGGTCTGCAACATGCAACATGTATTCTGAAGACTCCAGGGTTAATCTTTTCAATCAGACAGCAAATGCTCTGTTATTTCAATCTTTCAATAAGAAAACAGGACTAGAATAAGAATACAATCTAGTCCTTACTACTACTCATTACTTAATGCATAAGAAAGCTTAATAAGATACAAATAGTGGAATACTAATACTAGAAACAAATAACTGAGCTATAAATACAAGCGATTCATTTTTGTCCAAATTTTCTCACATACACCTCAAAGGTATGAACAGAGTTACAATTAAAAATTCTCCTGCAACCACTTTTTATGCAGAGTATTTTGTAATTATTGTAATAGTCATTTTATATCACCAGAAGACACAACAGTGCAAGGTGCAAAAAGTACATATATGTCTATAACTGTAATATTGATGATAACAGGTAACAGGTGATGCTAGTGTATATAGGTAAAATATAACACTAGCTTTACAATCAGAAAATCGAAAGTAAAATGTCCTCATAGTTACACTTGGAATACATTCACTGTGGGGAAAAAAAACCTTTTGAGATTTCAGCAATTTTGTGACGATGCAACAACTGAAAATGTACATTTCCATGTTTTCAATTCTTTATTTATATTGTTTTTTGTATATCTTGTTATGGTAGGCCTCAGAACACCAGGCACTTTTCTGTTTATCTTGCAACATGTTGAATGATACAGGTTGAAAATTACTTCTTTTTTTTCCAGAAAATAAACTTCCTCTAGTTGCAGATGGGCTGTGTCTTCACTGAAAATGCAGAAAAAGCGCATTTCTTTCATTCCAGAGGCACTCCTCAGAGATTGGGATTTACTGAAAAACAGGAAAATCATAACCTTTTAGGTGCAGAGTCAATCAGCATGTGTGTGGTTGTGTGTGAATTCATGCAAGAGTATATTTGCTCTCTGAATAACTGAAAACCAGAGCCCTGATGTGAGCATTGATGGCAGAATCTATGTATTCCTATTTCTTCTTTGGAGTGTGTTTTTTCCTCACTGTCATGCTCTTTTTTTAGTGGTTTTGGTGATTTATAGCTCTGTGTAGATAGGCAGAAGTGTTTTTATGGAGAAACTGAACTGTTGGCTTCAATCCTGGAACTTTAGTGCACTGAAAATATTAAAGTTTTTGAATCTTAAGTCTCTAGCTTAGATTTTCTTGGTGCACTGTCTGAAAAATCTGCTATGCTTTTTTTTTTAATTTTTTTTTAACACTTTACATTTGAGGATGAGCTTTAGAGCAGGTGTTTGTGAAAATAATAATTATGATTGTAAAGTGTATCACAGCTATGGAGACAAAATGATAAATGAAAGCTTCATATGCGTTCATATGTAGAGTAGCCAGTTCTCCATGATTACTGTTTTATTCATTAACTTGTCTGATACAAATAAAATATCCCACATTCTCAACATATAAGACAAACAGCAAAATATGAAGGCACAAAGCAGAGGAGATGTGTTATCACCATCTCTTTCACAATACAGATATAATTTCATGCATTGGAAGCATCGCAGTATGTGCGCTTAGCAGCTGAACTTTTGCCCACTAGACTGTAATTTAGATGAGTCTGTCATATTACCCAGTGTTGCCATAATGAATAAAATTATTAAAATATCATCGTAACACATACGAGGACACAGACCAAGCATGTATTGCAAAGGAAGCTTTATTGCCAGTGACAGAGGTTGAATTTCCAGAGAGGATTTTTTTCCCCTCTACAATATATTGTCCTCTGATCTTGATACGAACAGCTCAACACTGGCCTCAGAAGTACCACGGTCTTTAACGCATACAGTTCACTAGGTCTGAAGACACAAGTTCCACCTCAACACAGTGACCAAATAATCACAATCACCGACCAAGGCGTCACCATGCAGCTATTACTGATGGGGTACCTCTGCATGTTCTTCCTTTGAAAATCATTGTCATGGCATACTTCCTATTAAACAGAACAACACATCCAATAAGCCGCAGGCATGGCTTTTACAAGGACACGCTCACAGTTACAATGGCACTTTATACAACTTAGAAAAAGACTGCACACAGAACTTGCTGAACATGTTTTATACTGTTGTAACAAACAAATTGTTGGAAAATGGTGCAGATTTATTTTTTACAGTTGATTTGGTTGCTTTTTAGCTGTTACACCATTTATTGTATTGGATATACGAAATGGCTTTCACACAAAAGCCACTGGACAACGAACGACCCCCCAACAACCCCCAACAACCCGCTTGTCTAAACACAATTTAATGCATGGATGGCTATAGCTTTGTCGTATCAATTTGATGATTGGTTGGATTAAAAAAAAAAATACATTATTGTTCTAAAAGAGTCAAAATGAATAAATAAATTATTGCAATTTCCAACATCTCACAGGAATCTTTGAATGGCAGTAACGGGGACACAGTACTACTACCGGAATCCAGACTAAATCTCAGAGCACTTGCACTGTTGTCATGGCAACACCTCCAATGATAGCTGATCTCCAGAGTGAGAGTAAGGAATGGAGGGGGCAAATCATACATTACACAGCTTTTTATTATCAGAAATAATGTCTGCCTCCACACAACAGCTTGAATGCAGCGTCAGTTCACTGCTGTGTGACTTACAACAAGCAATTTGAAAACATAACTGTTATCTTGGAGCGCTCTGCTCTGATTAAATTGCACACTCCGTGTGACAGCCGCAGAATTAACGGTCTCATCACTGGTACTTACGTTGTGGGTTACTGGAGAGCAAAGACTGATTAAAAGTAACCGATATGTTCTTTGGTTCAAAATATATAGAAGTTGTCTGTAGACACCTGCACACCTTCTGCATAATAAAATCATCAATACATCTTAGACTAATTCTATTATCAATTAAATATCTATTAAAACTCTATATAATCTCTTTTCTAGTGAAACTAGTAATGAAAAAGAGAAAAAAAAAAGATTTTGGAAAGGCAATATACTGTATGTCTCTACTGTATGTCTACACTTTATCCTGTACAACTTATAATATGCATTTCTTATGACACATTCACAATGCATGAATCACAGGGAACACAGCTTAGATAAATACAGCGGTGTAACAGCGATGTTACGTGAACATCCCACTTGATCAGACATTTATAACTGACTTGCACCTGCCTTTCTATCAATCATGCAAAACAAATTAAAAAAAACCTCTATTTATTAGTATTAGTACGAAAATAATCACTACTACAACCATACACACCCACTGTTTACATACTGAGATATACACAAGTTTCAAACTGTACAATCTTCCACAGTTTGAACAATATTTAAAGGTACACACCAAAACAAAAAGAAAAGGGGTGGGAAGGGCAAATGAAAGATCCATAGCTGGGTTAAACGAGTAGCACAGAGCAGCACTGAACTCAGTGTAGGCACAATCTGCTTTTTACATCATCAACAACAGCCCCAAAGAAAAACCACAGCTACTGAAACACAGGTGTCCTATAAAAGCACACTTAAATCAACAGGTCAACAAGTAGACAGTACGTTTTGACACTGCATAGAGTTTAAAACACAGTCCAGGCCAGCACTCATCTGTACTGAGCTCACGCCACCAAAATTTGACTCTAGCTATGAGCATCCACACACGCACACACACATATACACGTCTGTGCATGTGTTCAGCAGGTACATCGCTGTTATCTAGACTCTCAGATATCCCCATTCTACTGGGTTACTCAGTTGGCCTGGACTGGTTTCGGACCCACTGCAACGCCATTACAGTCAAGAATGTACTGCAGACAACCTTGAGGCGGGCGCCCAGCACCGTTCTTGGTGGGTTCACCAGTAATCTCTCCCTTCTGGCCGGTCCCCTAAAAACAGATATTTTTTTTTTAGGAATTTACTCATTCAACAGTTAATTGGTGAAAAATTATAACAACTAAATATTTTTTTAATCTTATAGTACACACCACTGACAATATTCAAAAACATAAACAAAAACAAAACTAGCACAACGCTACTGCTTCTAACTGCTGTGCCTGTGTGTTGCTGTACCTGGGATGGTTGTATGGTGGTGGGCCTCTTGGGAGCATTAGCTTCTTTCTCCACTAACTCGTTCATTTTTGCTAGCACCATGTCTGCAATGAGCTGTCGATCCTCAGCCTGGTGTTCACCTACCAGCGGCATGGAAGAACCAACCACCTATGACAAGTGGAAGATAGTTACAGTAGAGAGACAGCAGAGGGCAGTGTCTTGTGAAAAGCTTGGCCTAATATAAAATGTGACATTCATGTCAAACAGTATATTGAGTATGTTTCAAATGCACAAGTTGACTTTTAAACATGACAGTCCTAGATTCCTACCTCAGTGATGTAGTCTCTGCCATCTTTCCCATGGATAGCTTTAACTGCACAAATATCCAGACCCCCAAAAATCTCTGAGCAGGTGTCAACCCACATCTTGTACCTAACAAAAAAAAATATGTAACTTGAAACCAACTAAATACATTTAGGCATACAGACATTGCCAAGATGACCGGTTGAAATTTAAGTTGAGCAACTCTAGGCAAAAATGCTTTGTTGATGCCAAATATGGTGTAGCTTCAGTTTCCTGTTCTTAGCTGACATGAGTGACACCTGATGCTTCAAGGTTTGATGTGTTGTACATTCAGAGATCCTTTTCTTCATACCTTTATTTATTTAATTAAGGGCCTTTAGTACCAAGTGAATACCATTTAAACACCACAGCCTACATGAGCATTGTTGCTGACCATCTATCCCTTTATAACCACAATGCTTACATAAACATCAAACACTGACTGTAGCATTCTCACCTATCAGTCATGGCCACTTGTTCAAGCATAGCTGAGCCCGTGTTGGTCTTCCAGTTACCAGATATGGAAGTTCTCCTGATATGGGTAAATTGCACAAATTAAAGCAATGTCAGCCCATCTTCTGTTTTATTTGTAATGCCAAGCAACAAAAGTGTTCTACATACATGTAAGCTTTGTAGTCGGTGCCAATCTTCTGGATTCTGATATCGTACTTGGAGTCAATGAGAGGCTCTGTGGTGGTGTAGGTCTGGGTAAGAGCCACAACACTAGCTATGTCCTGGAACTTACTGTGGTTGTCCACCTTCACCTGTGCACAAAATGATTAGACAGAAAATAGTAAAATATTGAAAAAAGATAGTTGTTTTAATGAAGAGTATATCCACAGTCTGCATACTTTAATATTATTGCAACAGGAACAACCTGTATACCTTTCCAATACCAGAGTGGGCGTGTCCAATCTTCACAACAACAGGAAATGATGGCATGCTTACCTAAAGTAACAAGTTATAATTTGAGTTACTTCTTACGTTATCCCTTCACACATTAACAAAGTTTTTAATGTCAATAACAAATAAAAACATTTTCAATTTGTGCAGTAAAAATGGGGGTGATGACATGGTTCTCACCATCTCCTTGTAGTTTGGGTAAAAAGTCTGTTCGATCAGAGGGAACTTCTCAGGACCTAACTTTCTGCAGGTGTTGATAAGCTGGGCAAACTGCACATGCATAAAGGTAAACAGACATATATAGAAATAACCGACAAACATACAAAAGTTGGAAATTGTTTCACAGAATTTTTTTTAAACAATATGAAATGCAATCCAGAACCAGGGCATTCAGAAAAGATCAGTGTTTTCATCCATCTGCCTGCTACTATTGTTCTAAGTAAACCACTGCCTGACTGCCGATTGCATACCGCCCACGGCTTGTCACACAGGTTGTAGATGGACTCGAGGGAATTGATGCTTGGCACACCACCATACTGCAGGCCAATGATCAGGTTGCGAAAATCTTCATTCTGGGTCATACTGAAGGCATGTTGACGAATGAGGACAAAGTCTGGCTTGAATGACCTAAAAAATAGAATTACAGCATATATGTGGCGAGAACTCACCATAAAAATAACAGGCTGTTTAAAGTGTTGATAACAATGTAGATAAATCAGGTAGGGACTGTTAGTGTATATATATTGATTTTAAAAAAGAAAGTGAAAGTGACTTTGTCATTTTTGCTTGCAAAATAGGCAGAGCAGAGTGGTGAGCACTGTTGCTTGTAGGGTTTGCCTGTTCACACTGTGTCTGTGTGGGTTCTTCAGTTACTCTAGCTTCCCACAGTCCAATGCATGCTAGATTAATTGGTGAAGATGAACTATGGGATGTGAAGTAGATAAGAAGTGTGCAAAGTAAAGGGCTGCATGACTATATGGTTAGATGTGACTTGCAGTCTAAAGTACTTTGAGTAAAACTAGAAAAGTGCTACATAAACAGCACTTTACATTGAATCTTCTCTGTGTGTGTTTGCATGTGTCTTACCTGACAACCTTGGTACCGTTTCTCAGAACCTGCATGTTAACATCGCAGGTTCCATTTGCATGAGCTATGACATTGATCTCGTTGAATTCAGCCTAGGGAGTTGATCATTAGAAAAGAGAACAGTGCATTTAAACTTATGAAATCGCATACTCTGCACTCAATGCAAACTTGCAATGGATTTAATTTGGCTGATGACTTGTACCTGTTCCACTTTGATGTCATAATCCCCAAGTATTTTCTTTCCGCGGAATAATTTGGCCCTGGGTAAAAAGAAAGCATTAACTTTTAATGTAATCACAAATTCAACAACAGGATTACAGATATTTCCAAAATAGATCCAACTGACTGCACCTCTGAGTATAATGATCATATTAGTTTTTACTTTGCAACAAATATAACACAAAATATGGATCATAAATCACTGCTGAATATGTGCAAATGTGTGAAGTGCATGAAGTATTGCAATCCAGACACGTCAATTTGTGGTCTTCTAACTGCAGATTTCCAACACCTTTCCCCCTCAATCTGGCAGGGACATTCATAAAACATTACAACACTTAAAAAACTGTATTTATAAAGCCAAGCCTTACACAGTCTACACAGAGGGGTAACTGAGCATTTCTGACTGCTTCGTCCAGTAACAGTGGTGCCTACGGGGATAACACGGATGATGCAATGAGGCAACATTCACTGAATTCAAAGATTCCCAAAATGGTTGCACCTTTCAGACTTGTAATTCAGCTCTTAAAAATAAATGTGACACCCCACATTTTTCGTCACCTGGATCACTGTTGAAGAGGAAGTCTTATCACGGGGTTTTACGATTAAGGTGGATCAGTGACCAAAAACTACACATGGATGAAAACTGCCAAAGCCTCACAGCGATTTTGCGCCTATTATTTCTGTGTCTCTTACTGATATACAGGGGATGGCCCAGACAAGATAAGCTGTGGCCACAGATACTACTGGGGCAAATCAATACTAGGGAGAGCACAAAAAAAGATCCTTCCCTCAAGTTGCCATTGTTAAGCTCTAATTTTGGTTTGAATTTCCACAGGTTCAAGTTCATACTAAATCTAACCACCAGCTACTACAGTGCAAGTGTGCTACATAAATTATTATAGCTATATTCAAAGAAAATTTGTAGACAATATGACATTATGGTGATGTAAGTATATTTTGCAAACATGTTTTTCACTTCCTACTTGGTCTTCCTTTTCATTTGCATCACCCTCCTGTCACATAACCTGCACTCCCTGCTTATTTAACAAGGAGGAAAAGCTGAATAATTCATTCAAAATTTAATTAGAGCATTGGGATCTACTTGGCTGCTGAAGAAAACAAGCATTAAAATATGAATCACCGCTCTAATATTTAGGAAAATGAAGAGCCTGCTTTGCACTGCAATGAATGCTCTCTGCCAACATACAGAAAAAAGATATTATTTCCAAAGCATGATCCCTGAAATCAAGTACATCATGCACGATAAGTTTTATTTTGTACAAATAAGCTTTTTTTAAATTAATATTTATAATAATAATATTTTTTAACATAAGGAATGACTGTATAGAAGAGGTGTGGTTATGTGATTGATTCATGGTTATTCACTGTGCAAAGAACGTCTCAGCTCAGCACACTGAAAAGGCCACCGAAGCCAGACATTTAAAGAAGTCATCTTTCAATGCACTGCATTAATATGCATTAGATTGTGGCTGTCAGCTCGCAGCAAACAGATTCTCTGGCTTACATCTATACACATTCTGTGTCAAGTTTAGCTTTCGTCCAAAAACCAATGACTTTATTTTTATATAAAGCTATATTTATTTCTTCCTTTGGATTTGACTACTGGCTTCACACCTGCTTGGTTTGAAACGAGGAAGCATGACAGTAGATGTTTACATAGATCATTGATTTGTAAGAATCAACAGGGGTTCTTTTGACTTGAATTAAACATGAGATTAAAAAACAAATAAGAAATTAATGTTTTGTTTTCAGTGGTAACGCTTTTAAAACTACTTCAATCTGAAATATAAATAGGAAAACTTAATTATAATTCTTTTTATTTTAACCCTTTAAAGGCCAATATGTTTACATAGCTCCACAAAAAACTAAAATAATTCATTTAATTCAACGAGAGTTTGATTATTATTTGTATTGCACCACACATAAACCATTATCCAATATCAATAGTGACACACACTTATCATTTTAGTAGCTCCAAAATGACTGTTCCTGCACTAACGCTCATACCTATAACCATGGCTGCAGCACAGCTGCATAAACCACCTGAACAAGAACCAAAATAAACTCCAATTTTGTTTTGATTCTTACTTATGAGATATCTTTGAAGCTGTGAAAGGTTACTTATGTAGGATCAAAAATTTTGTTTTCAATGGGGCATTTTTTGCCCTTTGGATAACATGTAGCCGTTTTTGCATAGCTTAGCAATTTTAAGCTCATTTAAGGAACTGAGACAAGAATTCTAACATTCTAACATTAAAAAAAAATAATATCCTCTGTCGAATATGAGCTATATTCATTCAGCACAGCCAAAATAGCATAAAAATATAAAATGGAATGGCACACAATGTCCTTAGGATCATCTAAGGTTTAAGGGGATGCTGGTTTTGGCTAAATGCTGTAAAACATTTGCCAAATTAAAGATTGCTGTGAAAGACATTTTTTCAGATGAGTCACTGAGGGCTTGGTAAGCCAGAATCCTTGCTGAATGTTAATGTCTTATTACTTTGCTTGCGTAACATTCACTCTCACATATTGGCAATGTCTGAACTAGATTACGCTCACAGCATCTTCTTCTGATATCAGATGAAACAGTAGACTAATTATTTTTTTGGTAAATTTTAACATTGAGCGATTCAATTAAAGAAATGCTGTTTCTGAAACTGAGCTACATTATATAGTGTGTGCAAGGAACCAAGGCATCTCAGCCATTAGTCTGATAAGTAAGACAGTGAACCATCTGCTCCTCCTGTCCTGTAAAAGCAAATTATAGCACAGCCTTCCTGGAACAAAATAAACAACTCTTCATGACTGACAGCCTCATCTAACAAGTCAAACACTGGCTGAATAACAAAAAGCATCAGTCTGTGCTCTGACCCTGGTAAACACCCGGATTTTATCGACACACTGTAAGTATTCTGCTTAGCTTGTTGTATAATGAAGAGAATAGAATGTCTATACTAATGTCTGCTGTTTTCTCTATATTCTAGATTTCGTGTCATTCTATGCTTACTGTGATTTCATCTTTGCCCAGCTCTGGGTACATAAAAGACATGAGATATCTAATAATAAAACATATAAGTTACAGGCAGTTAGATATGTTACAGAAACATTCAGAAGTGAAAAATGAAAAAAAAAAAATATAAAATGTTGGTGTTAAATGTTTTAGAAAGTAAACAGAATTTAATGGTTGAGCCTTCTCACAGATGCAATTAGCCTGGAGACCTCTCTTGATTTCAATTGTGTCCTGGGCCAGCAGTTCTCATTAATCTTCCTTAAATTTGCAGCAGTGTGCAGACAAAAGTCTGGACATCCTGCCACACAGTGAGCATGTAAACAATACAAAGCAAAAACTTACACTGTGCCAACATTGCAAAGGAAAACAAAACATGTATTAATATAAAAACATCCATTCTGAAGCTTTTTTCACCGAATTGTTCTCGGTTAGGGTTTTTATGCTCTAACAGAATGAGCACAAAGGCTAAACAAAACAAAGCAATCCCAGCCTACACTATGTAAACTGATTTATACTGAAATAGTGACCATAAATCACTAGGCAAAAGGTCCCATAAAACCTGTCCCAAAGAAACAAAACCTAGTCAAACATGTAATACCTCCCTCGTGGTGATATTGAGCAGGCCTAAAAAAATAGATGCAGCCTTAAGAAAGAGGAAGCCCTTTGAAAGCTGATCTCCAACGTGGCTATGCACTAGATGCACATTGCAACAACAGTAAACTGCACATGTTATGAACACATCATGCTTCAAAATGGATTTATCTGCAATATAGGTACAGTCAGGGCAGATAATTACCTAAGGTTTTTACACAGGAGTTTCTACATATCAGCTCCTGTTGTATACTGACAGTAAATATAATGGCACATCCTATCAGCTCAACCGACTCAACCTACATTATCCATAAGAAGGGTCTTTGATGAAGGGCAAAACTTTAGTTTAATTTATTATATCTTGTTTCTGTGCCAGATATGCAGAGCAATATTTGATCTTTCTTTCCTCTCATAAGAAATATAGAACAAGTGAATATAAAAGCTGGCATCCATCCTGCTGACGAGGGTCTCATCTTATTAACAACGATCAGGATTTCTAATCCATTAATGGCCAGTCCTGCACAAATAAACACACACACAGTGGCATTTAGCTAAGGTTGATACATGATATAGAACAACGGTAACATATTAACCTTCTGAGACATGATGTGTTGACAAATTTTACTATGCTGTCTACCTATTACTATATTTCTTCAACTATTGGTGTTTTCATCCATCCAGCTAAAAATTGTCTTAACTGCTTATCCACTTTAGATACACTGGGGGGCTGAAGCCTATCCCAGCTGATTTGGGGGAATAATATGAATAACATGAATATGAATAAACATGTATTTTCAGCAATGTGAATAAACAAATTTCACATTGCTGAAAATACATGTAACTGCAAGATATCTTATGTGTATATGTTTAAAAGTAAAGCAAGCTGATTTTTATTCATTCTTTTTAACTGTATACCACTGTATACTCTATGATATACAGTTAAAAAGGCATCAAAGGCATTAAAGAGTTAAGTTACAGTTCTATGCTTTCTGTGTCTAGGTGGTAACTGAAAATGACTGGATATACTGTCACAAAAGGATGCAACGACTCTAAAAGACACGCTGCAGTGAAAAACATGCCAGCTGCGTAAATAAATGTTGGTCATGTGGTGAGAGAGTTAATCAAATATATTCTATTGTTTGACAACACGCAAAGTAATTTCCATATAAATCCATGCACAAGGTCACTGTTTTTAATAAATATATTGCCTGATAGAGTAGGCTTTTTGTTTTAATGAAGCGTTAGGAAGGAAGGAAGTTTCTTTTTAACATAGAACATTTTAAGTCCTTCAAGCAGTCGACTGACAAAGATGCTTGCTTTAAGCTACCTCTGACTAAGATCCCCTAGGACATGGCTGCCAGTACAACTGCTTAATGCCTTAAGGTTATTGAGGTTAAGGGTTGAGAAACATAACTATGTTATACATTTTAAGGTTGGACTCACAACTAAGAGAACCCTATGCACCATAGGTTTAATTTCTTGTCATGCCATGTGATCTTCCATCAGTGAGCAGGGGGAAACCCCATTGATTGAGGGGAAGCACTGCAGTATTAGAAATAACATGCAGTTCTCAGTGCTGCACAACCTGTGGAACACCATTCCTTTTATAAAAATGGTGAAAAATCACATTCCAGTGCAGTATTTCACCATTTTTAATTAATTAATCAGATTTTTGTACAGACAGATGCAAAACTATATAAAACGATTAAACAAAGCATTTGCATTTATTACAAAAAAGAGCAAACAAAGGACATTTAAAGTCCTCCATCTTGGGATAATGGCATTACTGCTGAGAATCAGTGGATTGTTTTTGATTAAGTTTTGGCTGCCTGAGTGTATTATTCTGAACACTGGCATGGTGTAACATCAAACCACAGCAGCACTCCCCATTCATCTCTGCAGGGTGCTTGATAGAGATGTTGTTTCAGCAGTTCTTTAACCATTACCTAACAGCTATATGGCTGGAACACAGAAACAATGCCTACAGGAGCATATGAATGACACAACACGAATGATATAAGAGCAGCATTTTCTCTTACCACTCCTGTTGTGGTTCATCAATGACCAGGAGAATTTTAAACTTCTTAGGTGTCGTGACTTGGGTCTGCTCCACTAGCCCTGCAGAGGCAGCTGTCTGCTTAACAACGTTGGTAATGGAACTGAAGAAACCCGCTCCTGTCGACTGAACTGGCTGGGATTTCCTCTCTGGAGCAGGGGAAGTGGCTGGAGGTGTTTGCCCAGATGTCGGAGACTTGGCAGGGGTGTTGGAGGCAGGTGGAGGAGGCTGAGCAGGATCGGGCCTCTGAAGGTCTGTCATGTAGCCATTGGGCAGGTTGGAGATGAATGTGCTGTCTGAGAGACGCCGACGCAAATAATTCATGGCTGCAGAGGAGCAAGAAGAAGAGTCAACAAGCACTGGGTGTGGAAAAGTATTCTGCCGAGAAGCCCCTGTTCTCAGTGGTACAGCTGATAATGGCTGAACTCCCAACAAATGTATTCCCTCTCAGCTCAGTGGAGCATCCTCGAAGCTCCCCCCTCACTGGCAGTGACGCTACACTCTCCCATAGCCAATCACTTTACCCCGTGCTTTCCTCAAGCATTGCAAATGATGCTCTGGCTGTTCCTCTCCTTCCTGCTATCGCCCTCCACTCTCTCCTCTCTCTCCCCCCGGCATGCCTGCCTTTTCTACCCCTCCCCCATTTTCTACTGCCTTAGAGACGTCATCCTTTTTTGAACCAGAGCATGAAAAATAGAGGGGTTTCCAGTGAAAGTGCAAGAGGGTGTACTGTGTACTACATCTCCCTCCCCTTACTCCTACTCCCCTTGTTACTCAGGTTCACCCTGCCCTCTGTCTGGGTGCTGTTTTTCCTGCTTATAGAAAGCAGCCATGAAATCTAAAATGGCTGTTAGGACTGGTGAATGAGAAGAAGCGTCATCAGCCGTCCCTTGAGAAACAAATTCATGCACTAAAACTCTCTGTCTTAATTGTTTAATGAATCTCTCTCTATGTAATAATTTTCCTTATTATAATTTACTACAATAGTTGTTTAATTTAAAAATATTACAAACTCAATTGGCTAACATGTCTCCATTACGGGTGGCACAATTCATTGTGTTCATTATATTTTATATAAATGTTTGATGCTTATGAGACCATAAAAACACTGCATACAATATTCTTAGCACTAATTATCACAAGGTTCACTCAAAACACAGTAATTTCTGTAAAGCACTTATTAATTATATCATCAATACTTATAAGACAAAACAAAAGACTGCTTTTATTCAAAATACATACAAATTAGCTGCTGAAACTTGCTTAAACACTATGTATTAGGACAGGAGTAAATGCTTTTTAATAAACGTAACCTTCGGCACAGCTAATGGATGGATTTTTTTAAACAATTCAATAACTCAATAACTTGTGATGTGCAGTGGTAAAAAGTTGTTAAAGTGTAAAAAGATAAATTCAAACATAGGCACACATAAAAAAAATTGCAAGTCAGGACATTGAATCTTTATATCGCAGTTTGAGTATATTTTCTAATGAAGGGCTAATATTACTATATGACTTCATTCATCATGGCATGACTTGTTAACTAGAAATCTTACAGCCCAACTTCAGTCCTGCATTTTAACGGTTAATAACAAGGTAAAATATTAATATAATACTTTTTGAGATATTATGAGATACTTGCACATACCGTGTATATTTTATATGTTGTTTATGACATTTCAAATCGATAAATTTTTACATGGAATTAGTTTTATGCTTTATAAATATTTTTACAGAATTTGAAGATTTCCTCTAATACTAAAAATCTGAAATTGGAGGAAATTCCTCTGTTGCTTGGCAACGTGACACAACGGGTAGACTAATAATAATAATAATAATAATAATTTAAATAATTAATTCTATGGAATATAAATTTACCTTATGAATTGAATTTCAGGTCTACAACTATTTATTCATTCATTTTACATTTCACTGATTAAGGGAAATTCTGGGAAATAAGATATTTGTATTTTCTGACCCTGATCTCTGTCATTTGTGCAAAAAGCCTGTAAACCTGTTGACAGTCAGCTACTATATATTTTTCACTGACTCTGTAGGACTAGAGTTGTTAGCAGCAATTTGGATTATGTTTAGCGAGCCAAAGCAAATAAATGGTGCTTAAGAGAGGAAGGAGAGAAGACAGCGGGATAAGTATACCTATAGGACTTTAGATTTGAGCAGGGTCCAGGCCTGCCCTCTACTAACTGTGCCCCGTCAGCTGAATCCTACTGACACACTTCAACTACAAGTTACTAACTCATAAAATTTGGTAATGTAAAGTTAAAGCTCATTTCACTAATAAGCTAGTGTGGGCTCACTTTATTTCCTGAGTTTAAATAATTTAGTGCTTCTGCAGCAACTGTAGTAACTAGCATGACTAAGGAGTACACTGAATAGATGGGCCTATGCAGGTCAGACTTTGGGGAGCACCCCTCATGTCTCTGAAACTAAAAAGATGTCATTTATCAACTTGTGCAGCTTTAATACATGACCCTACTGAAAACTGCTAAACAAATGGAACTGTATTGAAGATATTGTGTGCTCACAGCCAACTGTCCTTGTGTGTGGTGAATTCATTGATCCACTTCTGTACTGAGAGAAAATGTCTCTTGTGTTTGTATCCTGCTTTGGCATGTTTACAACTGTTACTAGCTGCTATTTCTTTATGAATGTACTATGCATGAATACTTGTAGCTGTGCATCTTGCATATATGGGGTGGAATACCAAGATCACTTGAGCCCAATTCTCCCCTGTCAAAGCTGTTGCTAGTCCAGTTGATCAGTTGATATGCTGTAAAGATTTGTGATTAACAGGCTCCTCTCTTTTGTTGCATGCTGGCAGACATTACAGTTATCTTTATGTCACTTTAACAAGGGTGAAATTTTTTTTTTGGGGGGGGGGGGGGGGGGTTGTGGCAGCGTAGTTGAGGAAGATAATATGAGTTTATAACATGAGCTTAGATAAATGTGACCATTCTCGATCGCTGACTGGGGTTGTTGTCCATGGTTTTAATCAAAAGCTAGAATGATGATGCTATTGGTAAAGCTGATTGTTGCTATATGCTATTAATTTTGCACCTACAGAGTGTGTGTGTGTGTGTGGAGAATCGGTAGAGAATCTATTGGCTGAAATAAATAAGAAGAATAATCTGAAAATAATATTGCTAAAAGATGGTGTACCTTGCAATGACTATTAAACATGAGTGCTATTGTGACACCATGTGGTAGTATCAGTGTAGTGAACAACAAAACCAACCTCAGCTTTGCTTAAGTCTGAAACCCAGCCATTCTAGTCAGATGTCTGTGGATGAGACGCTCCAGCAGGGCATTGTGCCCTCAGTCTGCCCTCAATGTGCTGTGCTGCAGTCAGACTGCAGGAAACTAAACTCACTGCAGTGAAAATCACTGGAAACTCCTCATAATGATTCGTGTAAAATCAACAGCAGTTCAGAGAAAGCAGCTCTTTGCATGTTTACTTTCTTCACATATCAAAAACATTATCTATATGGTCAGTAGTGTCATTAAAAAAAAAAAAATCAAGTAGCCTATTGTGTTTCACGTTAAACCCATTTCATTTGGGCATCTTCATAGGCTGCGTAGCTTGATAAACTTGAAAAACAATGTTACTTTTAGGATGATAGGAGAATTTATTAATGGTTAATATCAAAGTGTTCATACCGTATAAAAGTACCTTTTAAATATGCTTCAAAAAGCCCCGGTTCGCCTCGTATCTCTCCGCTAGGGCCGCTCAGCTCTCTTTTGTTGTCTGAGGACTGCTGCTGTGTGAAAGTGCGTGAAGAAGGCAGAGTACGTAGGCAGACTCGGCTAACTATGGTGTTGCCGTAAAGCTAATTTTTGTCGAAGAAGTAAGTATCATGGAAGAATAGGAATACCCATTTTTTGGAATTCAGTTTGTTGGATATAGACTATTGAACCTAACCTGGCACTAAGTAGATACTGACTTGTAGTTTTTAGGTTTTTGCTAGTTAAAACGAAAACCATTGACCTAGCGCACTGAAAAGTTAGCGACTTGGCTAACGTAAGTTTGTGTCGTGAGTAAAGTAGACAAAGTTCGCTGTCTTGTATTTTGGCTTCAGCAACTAAGCAGACCGCTGGTCACAATACATGTATAACATTGTATTTTAATAACAACAACCTCTTCAATATAAGCGTTTATAACTTCGTAGTTTAATTTAAAGCTCGCACTGAAGAACGGCTAGTAGCAACTAGCTCAGCGTAGGCTACGTGTTTAGCTAGCCGCACTAAAGCCTGTAGTTTTCAGTGTCATGAAGTGCCTGTCGTTGAACAAAATAAAGACTAATGTCTTTTGGGATTACCATTAACTGGCGTGTAAACGTATGCCATTTTTAAAAACATGACAACATTTCTATCTCCTTTAGGATAGCTTGCTAACGTTAATGTTAGCAAGTAGCCTGTTCGTGTAAATGCTAGAATGGACATGATAAACTCTCAGTTCCTGGACAAGATGAACAATAACATTGGGAGACTGCACTACGAAGGTAAGTTTGTCTTTTTTCTTTCTTTTGGTCCTATAGTTCCTAAGTTCATTTATAAAACGCAACACGTTGTGGTTTCCCTAAATTCAGCGCCAGATACTCCTGTGTTGTGATTTGCGTTACCCTTTTGACTATCCTGACGCTAGCGTCGACACTGACAACGACATGTTTAACAACTTGTTGGTGCGGAGAACAACGACTGTTTTGTTTAATAACATCGCAACTTTAAAATACGATTTTTATAGCCTGTATTTAACAAGTTGGCGTTGAATAATAATAAAATTCACTTGAAATTTGTAGAAATTCCCAAGCTATAACGGCATACACTACAATGCTGCTTCATGTGATGTAGCAGTGATTAAGCTTCAGGTTGTGTAACACTCATTTGCGCCACTGCTTAGTCAAACATCTAAAGAAATCAGGAAATTTTGCTCAGAAATTTGCTTTATCATGTTTCTACACACAGTTTCCTTGGGGCTTAGATGAGTGGGTGATTTTTAACTGCTTGTGTATTGCTCCGTTGGCTTTCTTGATCAAAGTTTACTTCTCAAACAAATTGCACCTCCATACATGAAACAAAGTCAGAGTCGTTCTATAATAGGAATTCAAAAAAATAAATGTAAATTATAATTTAGTTGCCATTTACTTAATTTATGATCTCCGGTCCCCCAGTGAATCTGGTATTTTTTTTTAATTCACCAAAACCCAAAGTACTCTATTATAACTATATGTATCAAGTGTTCTCCTTTGTGCAATAGCCCCAGATTATGTAATATTGTCAACTTTTCCCGTCTTCTGCTAAGCACTTTAAATTGCAATTACTTGTGTGAAAGGTCCTTCGAATACATTTTACACAGGTTATTCAAACTTGGTGTAAAAACAGTTATTTACATTGTTTTAACATTAAGCAAGATGTACTTAGTCAAACTGGTTTCTACTTTGCTTTTTGTAGCTCATGGTTTATTAAAATCTGGCTAAATTGTATTACTTGGTATATTTATGAAACTCTTGATCACCTACCAGTGCAGTCTCAAAAAGTCAGTTTAAAATGAATTGATGGAATACACACAGTCCTTATAGTTTACTGTGTTTATTGTGTATTTTATTCTGGAAACTTGCTTTTAGTCTAAATTAATTTAATTAAGTTATTTCTACTACTGAACTCTTTCCCACAGATGAGTCCAAAATGCCCTCCCTTTCTGCCACTATGTCCAATATAAGTGGGCCTCCTCCTCACTGCCCAAGCAAACGAAAATATGGCGAAGAACAAATGGAAGACCGATTCCACTGTGATGAAGACCACATGACCAAAATGAGCAGATTGTTTGCCACCCAGCTGTAAGTGCCTTTAAAAAATTATGATTTTGTGTGGGTCTTGAAATTATTGCTGTATTGGCTTTTTATATTTGTTGGATTGAATAAATTGTATGCAGTGCAATATATGAGTTGTAAATGTAATACATCATGTGACAAGTGTCATGCATTACAAACAGGGTCCCCCTGATACTTTTCTGATTGCCATACAAAAATGTAAAATTATTAAGAAGCCCTAACAACCTTGTATTCATCTCCTTTTTTCGTTTGGTTTCATTTAAGTCTCGAAGCCAGCATATGGTAATATTTATTTATGTATTTATTTATAAATACAGCACTCAGTGTTTCAGTGTGTGCTGGCTGTGAAACGTATTTATTTTGTCCAATATGGGTAAAACATTCAGTTGGATGTTATTCAGAATACAGGCTGAAAGAAAAAAAAAATCTGACCATGACTTTAATGATCAGCCTCTTAAAGTTTGATGGTAAAGTGTGACACAGAGTACCCCAAAAAGTTGATTCTGTTTGTCTGGACATACTTCCTTACCTGGTTGATTGAGCATGCATCAAGACCTGACACAAAGTAGTTCACTGATATAAACAAATCTTAAAATGAAGCTGTATATAATCTTAAGAAAAGTCTACAATAATAATAAAGCTGCACATTACAAATGAAAAACCCTTCCTGTACTTCATCTGTGTCTGCTTAAAAAACATCCCCTCTGCACAACAATTAAAACAAAAGTTGTCCACGAAGCTGCTAGTACATTTTATTTTAACTGTCTTTATCAAGGGGACGTCCCTCTGCTGGAGACAACCATAGTGAGCACTGGAGCCTCAGCCACAGTCCTGTGGAGCATGTTATTTCCTCCTCTAATGGTCTCCATGGGAACCATCTGTATGCCTCCATTGCTGGCTATGCTGTAGACCAGCCGATACCTCTGAGCAAAAGCAGCCATGACATTGGAGTCAGGGGAACAGAGAGGTCTGTCATAAGTGGAACTGTAGAGCGACAGCAGGTACGTCAACTTGTAGCACATAAAGAGAGCATTGTGATGTTTTTTTTTGTTGTTGTTGTTTTTTTTTAAAAGGTTGCACACATTTAATTTTTTTCACCTTTCTTGTTGTTCAGTGAGATATGACCAGTGGATGGATAAAACATGTACTGAAATGCATTTACTGTGTGCAAAACAGCAACTATCTATGATCGTTTCTGTTGTGAAGAGAGGGGGGGGATGAACAAAGAAATTTTTTCTTATCTGCCTGTAAAGACAACATTATTTTTAATATCTTTATATATTTTGGCTTATGTATTTAAGTCAGTGTAAGGAGATCAAAATAACAGATATGTATAAAGGTAAAAGTTGCTACATGTGATGGCCAGCAAAGATTTAATGCCACGATTAACACAGATGACAGAGAGTTGTACAAACACTTTAATAACTTTTTTGTACAAGTGTTCAGTCATTCAGTCAAATGAAATAAAGACTGTGTTCACAGTGTGTTGACCATGCTTCCTGTGAACATACTAGAGTTGTCTTGCAGATTTGGGGTGCACATAAGTGGTCCGCAGCTGCGCATTCGCTGTCAAAATAAAAGACGTGCACTAGATAAGAAGTTGCAACGCGCGTTTGCATACATATAAAAGGCACTGTTTTTGTCCGCTAGAGTGGGATTTTCACAGCATATTCTGCACCACATCTCTGTGCGTTCATCATTTGTTTGAAGCCAGCTCACCTCCTGCAACCACTTTTCCGAGAATACGCGCTTCTTTTCGGACTCCTTCTGACATTTCTTTGGAGTTGGAGGAACACCAAAGTAATTGCTTAAAGGAGCTTGCTTCTTCGACATCTTTAAGAGTTCTAAACAAATGCCTGTCCTCCTCCAGAAAATCTTATGTACGCAAGCGCGCGTTGCAACTTCTTATCTGGTGCGCATCTTTTATTTTGACAGCGAATGCGCACCTGCGGATCACTTGTGTGCACCCCTGTATATATATCTGCCTTTGCAAGATGGTTGGAAGTACTATGTAAATACTTTATGGTTGATCACAGATGGATAAAAAACATTTAACCAGTAATGTAGGTCAGTAATGCATCCTTTTTTTTTTTTTTTTTTTTTTTTCTTATACAGAATCGTCCCTCAGTTATTACCTGTGCCCCTGCGAGCAACCGCAACTGCAACCTCTCTCACTGCCACATGAATGGTTGCACTCCTAGCCCACCTGCTGATCCAAGAAAGGCTAATGGTAAGTCTTTTAAAATACTTGCACTAACAAACTAATATATTTGTCTTTCCATATACTGATTTGTATGACAAAAAATGATCTAAAAGACCTGTGGAGTTTTAAAGTCAACAGTGCTGGGTGGTTGCACAAAAATATATCCAAGTTGCATATTTTTATTTTGCTAATTTAACCAATTTATCAACGTTAAAATCCAACTTTGTCAATAATTAAGAGCAACTGCTGCCACAAGTTGGTGTCTCTGTCCTTTGTGTATGTGTTCTCAGTCTCTTTGCAAACATAAAAGTAATATGTGGTTGTACATTGGCCAGTTTGAAAATTCTTGAGTTATCATGCAGCCCTAATCAGATCTAGTTTGAGTTTTTGACTCACTGTTATGCAAACTAGTTTATTGCAATGGTTGCATACAACAAAAGCTTATCCTAAAATGAATTACTCCAGTATATTGCACTAGATCGTTTTAAGATTTCTGATTTAGTTTAAGTCTAAACTGAATCAGAAAGGCAACCTCTGAAAATGACACATACCTAGGAAAAACTGTAGTGAATCAAACAAATTGTATCTGAATCCGTATTTGATCTATTGTAAGTGTACCAAATAGTGTAACAAAATGAAATGGTTAAAAAAAATCTTCAAAACCATTTGTAAAAACTAATTTTCATGCACTCAAGCTATTATATGTTCTGCACTTTGCATCAAATTTGCAATCAAAGCTATTTTTCAAAATACCCAGCTGTGTTTTTCCTAGACTTTGATAAGAGAGCATCCCCAAAGCTGCTTTTTTATTGAACTGAGAAATCAAAAGGTATTTATTCAGTTTGCAGTTTAGATGCATGGAAATAACAATTTCTTTTTGGTCTTCTTCCTCCACGTGATGTTATTCTATCCAATTTAGTATGCGATCCTGTGATTGAGGAGCACTTTCGTCGCAGTCTTGGAGAGAACTACAAAGAAGCAGAGTCTGTGTCTAACTCGGTGTCCATAACGGGTTCAGTGGATGACCATTTTGCCAAGGCACTGGGAGATGCCTGGCTCCAAATCAAGGCCAGGGGTGGGGGCCATCAAACTCCAGACGCTGATCCATGAATCAGAGGGGAGTAAACATTATAATCACTTAAGTATGTGCATATGAGAGTAGAGATCGCTCGCTCTCATTTCTTGCCAAGAATCAACTTCCCTTAACCAAGAACAGAGTAAGACATATGGTGCTCACACCGGCTGTTCGCTTGTGGACCTCAAGGGTCAACCTTCTGTTAGCTCAGATTTGTAATCTGAAATCATTTAATCTCTCATAATAGAAGAGAATCTTAATATTGAATAGTTGGGTTGACAGTGTTAGTTGTGGAAACAATCACAGATTTTATTTTGAAATGAAAATGAGATTCACATAGTGGTCAGTTGTTCAGAGTTCATGCTCTGTTTTACCTGCCTTTCACCTGCCTTGATAGCCAAAGAGTTTCCTGCCTTTCCAATCAACATATAAGCCATGGATTTACTCTTTATTTTCATCTAAATCACACTGCTTTTGAATTTATATTACTTGAAAAGGACAGCCAGGTCTCATTTGCACTATTACATTTCTGACCGTTTAAGGTAGCAGGTTACCTGTTTCAGTTGGAACTGATGTGTTCACGAATACATTTGTGATTGTGATAATGCAATTAAGGCTCTGGTCCCCCGCTTTGTGAAGACACTAGCCTAATCAGTCTTCTTTATGATGGTGAACTGGACGTATCCACTGTTGAATAATTATAGTTTCTGTCTATACACTCACTGTGGGCGATTACTTAATAAACTAATATCACAGTAGATATCTAACTAGACAGCATGTTTTAAATAGCTGGGTTCTATTACAATCCTTATTCTATACTATATATTTACTCAGAATTTATTTTTTATCTGTAACATTTTAGAAATACTCACTGCTGGTACAGTTGTACTCAATATATTTTTTTGTATCCGGTTTTCATTAGTATATGTAGATGTATATCCTAGCATCCATCTACAAGTCACAGCCTCTGGCAAGGTTGTATGAATACAGTTAATAAGGCTGCATTGCTTTTTTTGTTTTGTTTTGTTAATTCTGTGGAGCTGAACACTGCGGCTTTACACAAGACTGAATACAGCTAAATCTGACTTTCTGTAGCTTTTTATTAGCAGTGACTTTATTTATTCTTCACATGTTGATAGTTTCATGTTGACTTTTGGCAAAATGCAGTGACAACAGAACTTTGACTTTAATGTGTTTCTTTTTGTTGTTCTTTTTTTTTTTTTTTTTTTTTTTTTTTTTTTTTAAATGGTTCATTCCATGAAAAGTTCATTAGTGCCTCCCACCTCACCTCACAGTAAGCAGATTTATTTTTTTCTACAGTAACTACAGTATGCTTAATAAAGCCATAGAAAGTTACAGGAAACTAAATGGTGCATTCAATTTTTTTGCACTTTTTAATTTGTGATATAGAGTAACTGAAACAAGCTTTAAAAAAAAAATCTAGAGTAATTGGTCATTTCGTACATTTGATACTAGGCTGATCTTCTAGCTGTGATATTTTTTTTCCCTTAATTTTGTAGTCGTCATTGTTTGGGTCACCTTAAAATGTAAGTTAAGGTTGAGAAATTAAGAAGCAACATTGTGTGTGTGTGTGTATGTGTGTGTGTGTGTGTATATATATATATATGTGTGTATATATATATATATATATATATATATATATATATATATATATATATATATATATATATATATATATATATATATATATATATATATATATATATATATATATATATATATATATACACACATACTAGATAATTTTTTGGACATATCAATTTTATCAAACAGTTTATATCCATATTTTGAGGTCCTACAGAAATAATGCTCAAACTTTGAAGGTAACTACTTTTATGGCTTCATCAAATACATTAATAAAAAATCAGCTAATTTGATTAGGTGGGGGCTTTTTTTTTTTTTTCCAACAGTAAGAACAACAAAGGATTTCTCCATTGCTTTACTAATAAGCAGTTGATCTCCCTTAAAAATAAGATTTTCATGCACATGCAATATGGGTGTCCTTTTATAAGTAGGCATCAACATTCCATCACTGCTGCCTGACGCCAAGCTGTCACTTCAGTTGTGTTTAGCTTTTACTGTTACACGTATTTTGTCTGTTTTGAATCAAGGTGATGTCATGGTGTGTGCTGCAAAAGTTTTGATTGAGGAAAAAATGAGAAAAGTTTTGTCTTTTTATGCAGTGACGTTTTGGTTAAGTTAAATTTTTCCTCTTGTCAAATTCTCTTTTGTTAGCGTAAACTATTTGTCAACACTGACTGAGATGGGGGTATTGTAAAGTCTAATTTTGGTCATTTAACTGCCTGTGAAAATCTATACATTTGTTATTAATATTCTGCAATTTTTAAGTCATTGCATACACTATCCTGACTTTATACTTTAATTTACTCAGAAGA
This sequence comes from Pelmatolapia mariae, assembly GCF_036321145.2. NCBI lineage: Eukaryota > Metazoa > Chordata > Actinopteri > Cichliformes > Cichlidae > Pelmatolapia > Pelmatolapia mariae. The sequence continues at coordinate 20,751,972 of NC_086244.1, read as the reverse complement.
CTATCATTGCGCCGTGCGGAATGATTGATTTTATTTTATTTTTTTTCTTTCGGTAGTGTACTTCTCTGTAGCATGGATGCTCAATATCTTCTAATCATGCATTCTAACTTTCTACAGGTTGATTATTTTCCCACAGTTGTCAGATGATTATTACGTGCAGGAACACAACAGCCTCTTGATCCAAGACTTTCTTTGTGAAGTGTCAAAAGTACTTCTGTAACACTATTAGTTTGTGTAGGATTTGTTCGTGCCATAGTAGAAATTAGGGTTTGTCACAGGATCTGCTTGTTTGACACAAGTAGGGTTTTCAATAATATGTTTGGGGTTTTAGTCAATTGTTATTTAATTTCTGTATTTACACTACCTGTATCTCAGACTGTTTAAGGTGTCATCCAAATACAAAAAACATTTGTGCATTTTTGTCTTTATTTCTCTGGAAGAAAACACCACTTTTTGTTTTTTTTTTTACTTACATTTCTTCAAAATAAACATATAATGCCTGCCTTTGCATATGTCTTTTTGTCCTTTATAATCACTTGTAACTGAAATAAGAGAGTAGTGGCAAATACAGTGAATGGTTACAATTTGAGATTAGTTTATTGTCTACACAAATCTGTAGTTACAATAGTTTTTTTGCCAGAAAACAATGGGTATGATGTTTGTATGAGCTGAAATAAATAAAACCTCACAATCTTCCCATACAGTGCTGACTTGATTCAGAGTAGTGTATATGGGGGATTTACACAGTATTCAGACTGTTTCACTCTAAAGTCTGTAACATTTGAATCTACACTTTATTCATAATGTGAAGTGAGTTTAAGTTTTATTTATTTAAATAAAAAAACCTGTGACAAAAATATTCAGCCTTCGTAGCTCTCGAGCCAGTGTTTAGGTAAATTCTTTTTTCAAACTGTCCTTGACGTGTCAGCGATGTGTTGGGAGTCTGCTGCCTGCCTGGAAGAATAAAGGGGGAGCCTAATGAGACATGCACAGTGTGCTTGCTACAAGTGCTGCAAAAGGCACCTTGACAAAGTGCTGAATTAATTTTTTAATATTTTTGTAAATGGGGAGCTTGTGTTTTAAAAGACACTTGAATAAATTTGCAAAAACAGTTTTAAAACATGTCTTCACTTTCTCATTATGGGTTAATCATTGTCATGTGATGGAGAAGAAACAAGTTTAATCCATTTGAAAACATGCAATAAAAAATGTGCAAGGAATGAAGGGGGTTTGAATACTTTGTAAATTTGTTGTACATAAAAATGTTTCATTGTTTTACATTATTCTTATCAGGAATCATTGCTCATGTTCTGTTTTCACTTACTGCTGCTGGTTGAAATGAAGTGGTTTATCAATGTATTAGTGAGACCACTTAAAGTGGAATCAGGGCTGGGGAATGGCAGTGTCTAATGGTGTTTCATTACCTGCTTTTCTGTTACTATTTTGTTAACCCTGTGATTTTTGCCTTTTGAAAACTGCTCTTCTGAAAAGCCACTAACATTGCAAAAATATTTTATTTTCTGTAAAAGATAGCTTTAGAAAACTTGGATCACACTGGGTATGCAGATTAGCAGTATAGTATGCACACCTCTGGGCTTGAATGAAAACAAACTCTGCTTTGAATATTGAAGACACATTAAAACGAGCCTTTATTTAATTGTTACTGCATTATTTTACTTAAAAAATGTAATAAACTTTTAAATAGTTACTGTAGCATAGTTGATTTCCTCAGATGTTGACAGGTCAAGAAGTGCGAGTAGAAACTATCCACCTTTGGCGGTGTTGGAGCTTGATGGAATCTGACACTTCACACAACAACTTTGGGGCTTGCAAGAAGTGGCAGTTAAGGGGAACTGTGGAGGTCAATACAAATTTTGTGAAAACTAGGAAATGTATGAGATAAAATTGTGTATATGTCGGGCATACAAACAGAGTGAAAATTCACACAAATTACACAAATGCACTGCCCCACTGTATCATAAGCAAACCCAGCAAACCCTTAAAAAGTCCACTGTGGAAATTTTGATAAAGAGGGGTTGACAAATGGGTTGATAAGAGTTGTTTTGGAAGCATTTGTACAAATGGACTCCAAACTGTGCCACTTGTCCACAATTAACAAAAGTATGTTTGGAGAATATAAAAAAGTTTGATTACACATGAGAGTTGAAATATTAACCTGTGGGTTGCAACTAGCAAAAAAACCCCCAAAACATTGGATGGGTATAATTTAAAAAAGAGGTTTTACTAGAAGTAAGGAAGGGTTCCACCAAATATTAACAAACTCGGATTGGAAATTTAATGCGCTCAGTCATGAAAGTGAAAAATTGAAGTTTTGAAACGACTCTCACAGTTCCCAGACTTGAAAGTCTTTAAGTAGAACTTAAACATGCTGTTCCCACACAAGGGTATGAAACATCTTAGAACTAATGCATGAAATGTCTTAAATAAAGAACAGAAAGACTTTGAGTTGGCTGCAGGTATTTACACACTGTCAAATGTAGAGTAGGTAAAATTTCCTTAGTACAAAACACAATTATCTTCTATATCTGAAACATTAACATTTTCCCCAGAGGTACCCATACTTTTTCTAAGCAGATATTCCCTCCTCAGTTAAGTGTCTTACAAATAAAGTTGACAAAACTTAAAGAATTACTCAGAAATGTTGCTTTTTAGTTACATACCTGAATATTTGCTGACACCGTGAGACTTTTTCTCTCTGTCTTTGTGCTTCGGTCCCTGTCCCATTTGCGGTTGCTAAAATGTTCTCTACAGATTTAGTTTTCCAGTAGAGCATAAAAAGCCTGTTGACAAAGTGGTCTCACAACAGCTGTATATTTAATGTCTTTCTATTTCTACTTACTGGCTGTGTGTGCATGCAATAAATTATACGGCCAAGTTGGCTTGTTCTCCACAAGCAGCTGACTTCTTCCCCTTGACATTGTGGTTGAAGCCTCTTTGCGCTCAGCTGGCCATAGATGGTGTTTGTTTGATTTGGTGCCATGGTAACAAAAGGCTGGATAATTGCAGCTGGAACAATCCGTTACTTTTAAGGCAAGAAAAAGGGGAAATTATTGCTGGTGACTCAGTGGTGGGGATTGTCTGATGGACAAGTAAGCATCAACCCAGAAAAAATGTTATCCCTTGAACTAATAATGATGGAAAACAATTGTAATCGTATCTGGGATTTTGTGATTTCTTCTTTTCAAACAGCAGATGGCGTTGTTAAACTGCGCTACAGCACGCACAAATTCTACAGTTGCTGAAGATCAAACAAAGAGCGTCATCATCCTGGGAAGGTTGATTTGGATGCAGCATTTCTTTTAGTGTGTCTATTGGTAATATGCAAATGCACTTTGCACATAAAAAGGTTCTATAAGTAACAATACATTGCTTTAATGCTGGGAGCAGAATGCGTTGCTCTCAGTATGTAGATTACTCAACATGGCCCCAGATCCTAGACTTCTGCTTTCAAGGGTCTTTTATGACATTTTATTTTACATTCATTTTTGAATTGGAGAAACTGTGGTGGATTAATGAATTTTTTTTTTAAAGGTGAGCTATAAATAGAATTCTCAAAGGCTGAATGAAAATGTAAATTAGCATACCTCCACTTTACTATAGCAAATTTGATTTCCCCCTCCCCCCTTTTTCTGTGGTTTGGTGTTGCTTTCACCCCTCAGGCTCAAATCTGCTCAAAAGCCCCTCCAACAGACCACTGCCTCCACAAGATTAGCCAGCCATTCACCAACCACAATGCCCCTGCTTCTGCTGCTGCACCGTGCCTTCCAAGGAAGCCTCCTCATGTGGGATTACGGGGAGGAGATCCACATTTTCCTGCTTGCGCAAAACCAATCGCAGATACTCACAAAACCGACTCACACAAGCACACATGCACGCACGCAAATATCAGGCCGCATCGTTAGTCGACACGAAACAAGTGTCTAAATCAAGATGACACATCAGGGTCATGCCAAATTCAGCTTGGCCTCTTCAATGTGTGAAGGCCACAAGGAGCATGACATCTGTGCTCGGGATGGAGGACTGGTCTCTAATTCGCTGCCTCCTGCTACAGCTGTAACAGAACGGACTCTGCTGCTTTCAGACATAGTCGAGACAAACATATGTCGAAATCTGTCCTCGTCGTTTTATGCTCTCTTGCTTACGTAAAAACGAATGAACCAATGAAAACAGGCTCCGGACACAGTATGGATTTATAATCGGTCTAATTGAATAAATGCACGATTTCACCATAGACTAAATTTTTAAAAAAGTGGTCCTTGGAGTGTCAGACATGTTGGCTCACATATTGTGCACATGCTGGCCTTCGCAAATGGCTGATAGAGATCTCATTCATTCGTTTGCATAATTCCAAATTTGTTGTGCCTGAATAGAATCCAAGGCTGCATCCCTATCTACAGCAACCCCCCTGTGCACAATGTCTTGGGAATTTGCATGATTGCCTGTAGATTATTTGAACATCATCTATTCCCCCTCCTCTTTTTCTTATTTCTGTGGCTCTCTGCAGTGAGGATGCACACACATCCTTGGGCAAAAGAATCTAAAATAGATCATACGAGCAACTGGAGTAGATGCACAGGCACAGGAAGCAGCTCACGGGCAGACTTGAGTCATGCTGGCAAGATCATGCACCCTGAGCTGACAGCCCAACACACCCGATTACCAAGCACGTCATTTCTAAAATGCAGCCGCAGCCTCACCATAGGTCATAAACAAAAAAGGAAAAGTTGAGATCCAATGCGGTCTTACACCTATAGGACTCCTGAATGTGTTTTAATTACGCGCAGGGGTCTTTTGTGCTTTAAGAGTGACCTGATGAACGTCTCTGGCTCAGGCAATTGTGCCTCATTCATTGTGTCATGTGGACTGCTGGCAATGGCATAACCTTTGTGGAGGGAAGGGAAGACAACACGGTCACTCTAGATAACAGTCTTGCAATGAACAGAAACAGACCCTGTCAGGCCATCTCAACATCAGTTTTCAGCTGCACACCATTACAAACACACTCTACCAATCACTCGTTGCCTTTTCCGCTCTTCCTCCATCCATCAGTTAAGACAGATCCTTCTTCATAAAGCCTCCTTGTGTGGCATGCAGGCTACACTGATTTGGCAGGATCCTATACATACATTTCTCCTTTACATCCCTCTACACTCAATCAGCTTCATTATTGACCTGCTTTGCTGAACACTTTGGCGGGCCGTATCGCCGTATGGTGCTCGATACAGCCAGTGATCTCCCACTGATTTAGTTGGCTTAAATTCCTCTCTTTTATATATTATTGATTTGTAAATGATTGATTTAAAGGGCCATCTGCTGCACAATAGCATGAATGTTCTGTTGTTTTGTTGTTCCTTTAAAATAATAAATTGCTTCCAATTAGGACAATCAAATGATGCGCTAATATTTCTGTTTAGTTTGAGACTCCATTCTTACTAAATGTTATAACGACACCATATAATTATTTAGATTTCCTCTCTTAACGACTGACAGAAAGGATGTGCATTGCAACATTGGGTTTTGGGCACTGAACAGAAGATAGATGTTTGAACCATCACTGAGGGGCATTCTCATCTCTCATTATACAGCTTGTTAGGGCCCACATTACAGCTGCTCGACTGAGCACCCATAATAAGGAAAATGACCCAACACCGATATGAGCAGTAATGTTTTTCTTCTCACGGCCGTCTACTACTGGCTTCCATGGCCCTATCTCTTTCCTCTTGTCTGTCTGCCGCCCCCCTTTGCCACACCACCTCACCACCACCAACACTACCACTCCCCCCTGTGTGTTTGGCAGTCACACAGTGGGCCATGTGTGTGCTGAACACGTTACATAATGCCCTCCTTTCACTGCACTCCAGATCAAAGAGAACAATCCAGCACAGAAAAATTGCTCCTTGCTGATTTTCCTTCTCTTCCACCATCGCATTGTTTTATCAGACTTCAGTACCAAGAGACTGTACAGTAGATTGTATCATTATCCGCTTCAGCATTCCCCTTCATGTTGAAAACCAAACAGCAAAATGGGGAATGATCTGAGGTTCACTGTTAAAAAAAAGAAAAAAGTTAGGTCGGCAGGGCATGACGATGCTCCAATTGAGCCTCACTTTTGGAGGTCAGAAAAAAAAAATCAAGACGGTAACAGTCAGTATGCTTTAATAAAATGAATTTAAATATCCTCACGCTACCCAGCTTCATCTTTTTCATATATCCTCAAAAAAACCTGATGCAATTATAATGAAAACGTTTTTTTTTTTGTAAGAGGCTTTCCAATCAGCATTTTGCAAAATTCTCTTTTAATTCCACTAAATATCTGACTAGATGTATGCACGAATCCAGCAATGAAACAGTCAAATAAAAGAGCAGACCATGCCACCTCTTTTTCATGCTAAAATAAAAGTCTCCATCAAGAGGAGGAAACAGCAACACAGAGAGACAAAGAGCAAGAGAGCATCAAACGCTGTCAGAGGGGCTGGGCCTGTCCACAACACTGTGAGGATTGAAGTAATGAGTGTGTGCTGGAGGGACATTTACCTCTATTTTGAGACTAAAGGGTGAACGTAAAAAATATAATGCACCAAAAGAGCTGAAGCTGTTCATTTTTCAGAATAAATGCTCTAAAGGAGCAAACACTTGCCAGTGTGCCTTGATATGTGCAATGACATAAGTTACATTTGATACATAAAGGTATACATGGCATATTGCCATGTATACAACATTTTTTCTCACTGTCTATCTTCACAGTGAGCCTCAGCTGATTTAGAAGTATTTGATCCCCTTCAGACAGCTGGGATCAGCAGCAGTCCTTATCTCTGTTAAATCCCCCCCAGTGATGGAGAGTGGTTCACTGGTCCAAGGGAACAGAGTGGCTGGGTTATCACTGGCCCTCAGCCCGGGGGGAATGAGCAGGTGAACCAGGAATAAAAGCATCTTTAGGACAGAGCACATGCTTGCAATAGTGCATAGCAGACAATAAGTTGTGCAGCTGCAGCATCAAATGAATTGCGGTGGAATGGGAGAGGGCAAGGCTTCAGAGTGGGTTTGCCGCTCAAACTGTTATCACACCTGACAGTGTCTGGTTTGGGATCCAGTGGTGCACGCGGCATACGTAAGCGGCTGGTCATCTGTAAGGCAGAGTGATAGGGTGTGACGTGTCACACGCCACATTAAGCCCAGCCAGAGGATGTGTTTGACAGACCACAGGAACTTACTCCAGCTTTGCCTTGACTCATATTGTCAGACCTACTTGGTAGTTCCAAGTTCTCATGTGGAGCCTTAATCAAATAGAGACTTTGATTACAGTTTCATCCATGATTTTTTAAGTTTTTTTGTGTGAATGTGATGTGTTCATGATGTCATATCACAATGATACCTTATTTTCTTAACATATCAAACAGCTTAGGGCAAGACTATACAAGTTTTGGTTTAATATGCCTCCTTTAAGGTAAAAAGAAAATATCCAAAATATGTAATTTGTATGTTTAAACATAAAAATTCAGTCAACTTGTAATAGAAAGAATACTTGTTTTAATTTTAGTAATCCACTAGGTGACATGTATAAGTTTTTACCAGTGAACAGTATTTTCAGGTGGCAGGCATGGGTGAAGGTCCTGGTAGTCCAATCCCTGGCTGCTGAAACTAGAGCTTGGGGAAGAAGCCTGAGCTAGTGCATGAGGTTCAGAGATATCATCTGGATAGATTGCCCTTGGTGAGAGGTGGCAGAGGTGTGTACACTAGTATCCCCCCAGTTCACTGCCTGCATGTTGGGATTTTCCCAAGTAGATGAGAAAGTGGCTTCCTTGCACTAGCTCAGGCTTCTTCCCCAAGAGCTAGTCACTGTCTTGCTGGGAGACTTCAATACTCATACTGGCATCAACAGTGAGGAACAGCCTTCCTGATCTGAACCAAAGTAATGTTTTATTATTGGACTTTTGTGTCAACCACAATTCATCCACAACAAACACTGTGTTCAAGCCATGCTCCATTCCTCCGTTGTTTACCAGTAAAAATATATGAAACGTTATAATATGTATTTTATTTTTTAAATCAGACATTTATACTTACATACTCAAATGCTTACAGACACCAAGCCTCCCATTTTACTGCTGTCTACAAGTTTTAACATATGTGTGCATGTTTTAGGAGTAAAATGATGGTAAAAATGACTTTTTCCCATGGTGCTTAACAACCATCTCATTTTTGTTTCTGAAATGTATGTCAAAGGTTAAATTTCGAGCCATTTGTACCAAATATTTAGAAAGATAACGTATCATTTTGTAATCTAAAAAATATCTAAAGGATTTGGACTGTTTTATCTGATTATTACATAAGTAAGGGGCCAAGCAAACATGTACCTCAGAAGCAAACAGGTAGATTTACCACCATTGAAAAAAAATCATTGCTTACTTTGTTTTTTCTTTACTGTCAACTTTGACAACAATCAAAAGAAAAGTTTTCTGTAAATTACACATTCAATAACCAATTACAGTCACTGTTATGAAAAACAAACAAACTGATAAGCCTGTCTAGGACTGTGATTCATCAGTAAGGGATTTCTTCAGCGTGATAATTTTTCTCCACCTAACCTGTCATGTGAGCACGAGATCATTAAGTCTTGTCCACATACTGCACGATAAGTAATAAGAAAGTTAAGAGATCTCCAACCACGCCCTCACTAACCAGCACTTGGATTGATTATCAGAAATTAGACAAGGAACCACTAAAGGACACAATATAAGTTAAGCTTTTAATGAGGTGCAGTTTTTATTTATACTCAGCTACTAATGGTGATAAAAAAAAATAAATAAATCAAATGCATATTCTGCTGCTTTGCTATTACAACAGCACAAATCCTCAGTATTCCTTAGTTAGTTAAACTAGCATGTCGAAGAACTGAGCACTGATTTTTTTTGTGTGTGTGGATTTATGCTGTCTCAGTTGTTTCTGTGTCTTCCCATAATCTCAGTATTGTTTTGATGATGTTGAGATCAAGCCTCTGTGGGGGCCATGCCATCTGTTGCAGAACTCCTCCTTCTTGTTGCTGAACATTCTTAAAATCTCAGGCATTAATGAATTCAAGAAGCTTATATTCATCTATGATACTATCTACAAATGGAAAAAAATGTCTAGCTTATGCTAGACTTATGCTACACTTGATGAAGATTAACTTTTAAGTTAAGAAATCTTAGAAACTTACAGACCTTGTGCAGCTTTTGGGTTTGCACTAATTCTAAAAAACAGTTGAAATAATATTTGTTCTCAACACTGTTGAGCTTAAAGGTAGTTTTGACCATAAAAACTGATGATAAACCATAATAAATAAACAACAGTGCTACCATCTTCTACATATAATATAAACAACACTGACTTTGAGGGAAAAGACCAAACTTATGTTGATCCAAGAAACCCAAACTATGACTGAACTTTGGCTTTAGGCAAATGCATTACTATATCTGAAAAAGTAAAAAGGAACATTATGCTTGTTTTTTTTCTGTCTCCACATGTCAACATGTTTCTTTTGGTTGAATAGAGGTTGGTTCCGCTGTTGATGTGTGTCTTGTGAGGTAACACCAATGTACCCTGTTTGCTCCAGCGCTTGGCTTTTTCTTGACCTCATTCACCCCTGCTGCGTGTCCATTCGTCTGCTCTTTGGGGTGTCTTACCTGTCATTATTTAGCTAAAGGGAGGGAGTGTGCAGAGCCGAGGAGCCCGAGGTGAGGACGACAGACTGGGCAGGCCGCTGTGGCCCAGCCTGGTCCGACTCACTCATCAGTGAGCACAGTTCCCAAACCTCTCTGACAGATCAGAATAGAAAGCATGCACCACATCATAGCTGTGATTCACTCCAGCCTCAAGTCCAAGCATGCCCAGAAGACCCTCAGCACTCTTAATCATCGTGTGTGTATGTGTGTTTGCATGTGTGTTGTTAAAGGAAGCGAGTGAGACAGACAGGGAATGAATGAACTTGTTTGCATATGACAGTGCTTCTATAAAAGTTGCCTGTGTGTTTTCTGTATGTCAGAAAGAGTAAACAGTATCCTAACAGGCCCTCAAAATGTCTCCTGAGAGCACAGCACTGTACGCGTCTCATGTGCTCGCTGCAGTTTTCGGCTCATATTTGAGCGAGGAGGGTATTTATTCATGTGCGGCGACTGAAATTTCTGAGTCTTATTCTGCACAGTTAAAATGTGCAGTCAAGGGCATAACTACATGAGTGAAAATGTCATGCAACTGTAGGGATAATACATGCAAAGCACGTGTGGAGGTCACTTGGCCACATTTGCATATAACAATGTGCCAAAAATAATCAAATTAATATTCATTTGCTCACACCAAAAACATAGACATCCAGACTGGGATTCTTGCCTGTAATATATCCAAATCACATTTAAAAGAATAGAAAAAGTAAATCATATAATCCATTACCTTGTTTTGAAGTGAAATAACAATAGCTTAAGGTCATGCCATGAGCTTTCCTTAATCACCTGCTCGTTACTTTCCACTTTACTTTCAGGTCCCAGCTGTAATAAACTGAGTAGACTCAGCCAACATCCTGAGGAGTGAAGTGTAAAGTGTGTGCCTGCGTAATCTGACAGAACTTATTTAGAATGCAGGTCTTTACTAAAGCTGTGCCTGAAGCAGCTGCCTGGTCCTGTCTTCACACTTAACAGGAGCATTTGTACGTATTCTCATACAGTAACAACCCCGTACACACATGCCGACGGAAACACACACATGCATACACATGCGTATCTATTTTATGCAGAAATTACTGTATAAATAAAGGCATAATATTCATGTATTACTATGCAAAAAATGCAGTTGTGATAGAAAAAAAGATGCATGAATGTGCAGCGCTGCAAGTCAGTGTGGGTTAAGATCCTGGAGATTAGCTTCACAGTAATGAAATTCAGTGGAACACAGGGTATGTTTCCTCTGTTGTCATTTCTGTGTAAGGGCAGGAAAACAAATAACTCCATTTGATGCTGGAAGAGTTTTTCATTTGTCAGCTATTATCAAAGTCCCACAGCAAAAACTCCAAAATAAAGAGGCCCAGGGTAGATCACAGGCCCATTTGGGTAGGGAATCCAGGAGAAAGCCATTAGAGGAGCTTCACTGGAGAACTAGCCTTTCCTCCCACTGGCTTCACATCAGACCACAAGATTGTGCACAGCACCCACTGTGCGTGACATCCACGCACAGCAACATGTGAAGTGGCCCCGTTTTGGGAAATGTTTAGCATGAACTATTCAGTTTTGTAAATTAGGCTTCTCTAAAAATAGTTAACATTAGAATACAGTCGTTCAGATTTTCTAACATTTTCAGAATACTTAAATATATGCATCTGTATATATTTAGATACACACACACGCATTTGGAATTTAGAGTACTTCACATTTCTAGAATGGGAACGAAAGAAAAGATTGCTGTTTGGTAGATATTTTTCTGCACCCTGATTTTTTCCCTCAGTGTTTCACTTTGCATATTCCTCGTCCTGATTTGCATTCAGTTTTTGACCCAGGCAGTAATCTACAGTGACTCCCCCATAAGCCTCTGGCACATTGGGGAGATGTTATAAGCTGTGACAAAAGACGAGAAGCACTAGAGCAAACTGAAGGTAGCAGGGGATAGTCTCCTGATTAGCTGAACGTGTCCCTAAATTCACTCTCACTTATAGAGATTCATATTAATCATAGCTGCTTTTTTGAAGTCTTCCTTCAGTCAAAGTGCTTTCCATTGTTTGGGTTACACTTTAAACTACTTTTTTTTTTGTATTATTCACAGAGGTGATGGCTTTTGTTGCACAAATATACAGAAGAGAAATTCAGCAGTAGAAATATTTACCTTAGACACCATGTTGGGCAAAGAGGTTTCTTCACATAGTAATATTATAGGTTTATGAGCTGCTACAGAAGTAATTCAAGGGTCGGCATGAGTTCCAGAGAAATAGGATTTGTTCATTCAAACTTTCAGATATTTTACAGGACACTTAAAAATCTCTTGTGATATGTAAGACAGGTTAACCATTTTGACCTAGCCTCCAGAGCATGATCGGAATCTGTACCAAAACTGCATGCTCTGTTTGCCTCTGAGCTTTGAGCTATGAAATATTTGCTGTGTCATGAGAACAAATAATGAAACAGCAAAATCTTTGGGAATCCACCATTTCAGATGTCTCAGTGTTTCCATTAAACACATCTTTCCCAGGTGCAGTGCATAAATGCATGCTCAGTATGCAAGCAGCAGTGCAGCTTGCATGCATGGGCAAAATGAGACGTTCGATCCTTAAAAGTAAATTGCTAAACAAGTTCATTTTAGCAAGGTTCATATTCATATTGAGAAAATGGAGCCCGATTAGCATACATGCAGAGAGGCTTTGCATGCTTGACATCCTCTCAGCCCCTCTGCTGGAAATAGCCATGCACACAACATCCTCTGATTACATTGATATGTAGATTCATGCATCTGCAAAGATTAGTTATTCATTAATGTATTTGCTGTGAATTCTCGTGTGAATGTACCTCAGCCAGGAGTCTGGGGCAAGCCAAATGCATCTAAGGAAAAATGTCACAAATGATCACACAAAATCCACAGAAAAAAAAATGCAGGTTCAGTGACCCCACAATAGAATAAATCCATATGGGCGCTGTGATTAAGAAAATCCTTTGGCACTGGGGTTAAAAACAGAGGAAGTATAAACATAATTATCAGCCTTTTCATCTTCAACGCAGAATTGTTTTTTCTTGCTCAAAGTGGGCTATGAGGATTAATCATTGCCGTCTGTGTGAGTTTATAAGTGGTAGCGTTCTGTCATCCTTTCATAAAAGCATCATGGATCACCAGTTTTCTTCTTCAGTGTCCTCTCTTGCAGCCACACTGCAAGCACTTTTTAACTTTAAAAATAGGCTCACGACAGAGAGTGCCAAGGAATGCTAAATAACAAACAATGTCCCCTTGCTCAGATCTGTCCACAAAATGGAGCCGATCAGCACAGAGACACCGTGCTCCACATGACAAAAGAAATTAAAAAAAATAAAATAAAATACTATCATGTCTTTAAATGCTGTCTGCTTCAAATAATGTTTGCAGTATTCTTCAAAAACCCTTTAAATACGGAGTCACAGAGGGTCGTACAGTGTCGTCCTCACTAGACTTTGGCGGCATTTCCTTTATCTGCTTGTTAAGACCAAAAAGAGAAAATTGCCTGATTAGCAGGGAGAATAATTAAGAAGAGGCTGTTTAGGGAGTCAGCACCAATTTATTCATCAGAGGAAGAAATGCTAAAATAGATGTTATGCTGAAACAGGAAGAACACAGATGAGCTGTTAGTGCTCTATAGACAGATCTATGCACAAGTGGCCACCACAATGAAAATTTGTGACCTAATCAAAATTTTATTGAGTCATATTTTTAATTATATATATATTTTTGGTGAAAATGATTCGACAGAGGGATCATTTTTCTAGATGTCACAATGATGAAGTCACCTGAAGTGGCCATATGGCCGAGATTCCTTTGCAAAAGATGGAAAAAAGAGAGAGTCAAAAAATTGTTCAACTGCTATGTTGGAAAACAAAAATGTCTTGATTTTGGACCATAGCCATAACCCCACCCTAACACAAAAATCCCATTGTTTTTTCTTTTTTCTTTTTTTTAAACATTTTGCTGGAAGCATTTGTAATGCAATAAAACATTATAAAGTTATATCTGTCACTGGGGAAACTGCAGAAATTGCCTGCCCTAACCAAAAGCTAATTGTGTTCTGCTAGATTGCGCCTAACTAATAAAGAGCTTCTTCTTCCTGTCCTCCTCTGCCAAAAAATGATGATGCATCTCTCTTTTGGACAGAAGACATCAGTTTGGGTTGTCTCAGTGGTGACTGGTTTTGATAGGTAATGATGTTAAATTGCACAACTGGGAATAAAGGAGGCTACTAAGTCATCCATCAGTGGCTAGTTTATATGAGCTGCGATTAGAGGCATTATTCAAAGCCTAGTCCACTCAAACAGATAGCTTTCTATCCCTGACCTGCCTCTTTTTCTCTCTTTGCTCTCTCGCTCTCTTTCTTACACACACACATGCACACACGCGCACATGCTCACATGCACAGTTTGCCATGAGCTACTACAGGGGACAAGTCATTCTTTTATCCACGGCGAGTCATTGTTGTGGTGTCAGCTGGTGCCGTCTCTTTTATCACACTGGAAGCTAATGGAAGCAGCAACTGTGGTAGGTGGGGGAGAAGATGCAGGCGCGCGCGCACACACGTGCACATAAATACACAAGGAGCCGTAAGAGGTTGGGGAGATGGGGCGGGTGGGGACGCCAGGCCCCGGGGCAAGAGTTGTTTTGTGGTGATGTTTTTCTTGTTTGCTGAGGCCTCTCTATCAGCTTGTGTTTTTGACACTCAGTAAACCACAAGGAAGGGCTTCAGTCAATTTCACTTTTGATGTGTAATTGCTTTTTATTTACTTTTTAACTGTAATGATGTTTAATTTTACCCCCATGATAGGGTTAAACTGGATGTCATCTTCACCCAAAGCTACTGAGGCAGCTATTTTACATGTCCCACCTGGTCTCATTCTAAAATAAACAAAAGATGAATGCAGCTACACAACACTTCAAGCCCCCCCCCCCCACCACCAAATCCCTCCATGTAATTTTATTGGTTTCACACTTTCTTATATCTTTTGACTAGAAATGCTCTAAGGACAGGGTTTATTTACAAGCGAGGGAACAACAGCCAATTACTGCAGGAGGAGTCAGTGCAGGATATTTTTATTTATTTTTATTTTTTTGATAGGATATTTGGAGTTGACCTAATTTTCTGGTAACAGTGTTACCAGAACCACTATTTCTTTCTGCTTGTTTAAAAACAAAAGCTATAAGGGACATATGCCAGGCATGTGTTGTATTTATATTTTCTATAACTCTTTATTTTTTCAGTCTTTTTCTGTTTGTAGAACATAACAATCGTGCTTTATCATGTGACACCATTTAGATACATATCATGTTTATATTATGTTTTACATTAGGCAGTGAGACAGTTAAAAATATACAAAACAATATTGTTTTTTACTAGACATAGGTTCTATTTTTAATATAATCGTCAGCATCTTCATTGTCATCATCATCATCATCATTTCGTATATTTCTGTAAGATATGTGCTTTAGCTTCTGTGATCAAAATATTATTGCAGAAAACAGCAACTCAGTTTTTTCAACATTTAGACAATAACTTCCAATGTATTACAGACATTCACAGTTACATGTTTTACACAGTACAGTTTTACAACAAACTTCCAGAGAAAACTGTGGTAGATTAACTTTATACAAAATTCACAGGACATGAACTGTAGCCATTTCACATTTTCGCTCAGTTGTTTTGCTTTTCAAAGTAAACATGTGCTGTTCAACCAGATGCCTTTCATAGTAGCTGCCATAGAAGCAAACTAACATTGTCTTGACACACCATGGCAAAACTCTGGGAAAATTAAAGCTTATGCTTTTTCGGTTGTAAAGCAAAGACAACATCAACAAAAAGAGAAACAGACCACTTGCTTAATGGCCTGCGCTTATACACCTACATATGTATTGCTGAATACATATTGATCAAACTATATTTGATCAAGACACACAAAGAAAAAAAACATGACTGTACTTAAACACAGAGTTGGTCCAGTTTTTTTTGTGCTAGCATACAAAGTGGTATTTTGTACTTCTGCCCAGTCATGTAAACAGACTATGGCTTAGTTGGAATTGGTGTACTGGCTTAAGGCCTACTCTGTTTCTCTTCTTTTGTTTGTCAGGAGACATTTCAGCAGTATTTCACTGATGTTCCTGAGGAAAGCATGCAAAACGTAAACAGGATTGACTGTCAGCATTAAGGGATAGTCGATGTTTGTAAATCGCTTTTCGAACCCTGTGCTTTTTATTATTATCATCATCATTATTATTATTATTGTACTTCTTTGTACCCTGTGCTTTACCAACCGAATACTTAATAGCATAGTTTTTGCTTTTGTCTGCCTATTGATTTTGGTCCTCCATCACAACACATATAGTATAAAACATCCTAAAAATAATTCTAAAAATGTTTTGATCACATAAAAGTTTTCTCTCTTTTTTTTACTGAAAAAATGAAGGAAAAATAACAGTCTCTCTCACACACATAATCTTTTGCAACAAATACTGGATCACTCCAGAGCTCCTTAACATGAACTTCTTATTGGCATTGTGCTTACTCAGAGCTCCCCGTTTGCCTTGTGGCCATGTTTTACCTCACAGAGAGCAACATTTGGAAAAGAGACAACTGTGTGAGGTTTAGAAAACATCCACAAAAAAAAAGGAAAATTGACGCCATCCTTTGCACTCTTCAATGATGTCAATTTTGTTCACTACTTCATCTACTATATTCACACGGAATTTACTTGATTCATGAAGATATTCAACAAATCTCTAATCTATATCTCTAAGTTTTTTTTTCTTTTCTCACAGTATTACACAGTATGTTTACATTTTTTTTTTACCCAGAATTATGCTTGTATTTGTGGACACTAACAGTCTTTGATATTGTTTTCGGAATGCAAACCAACAATAAGACATCGTTGGCTTGGTTTTACAAATGCAGAAAAAAATTAAACATGGTTTGAAAATCTGTTTTGATCACATATTGCCCCTGGAGGTAGGTGAATCAATTATAATCTTGGAAGTCCTTTGTAATGTTCTCTTTTGTCTACATGCTCCATGAGGGTTTCTTTGTTGTCTACACGTTGGCCTCGGCATTGGTCAGGTTAGAGGTCGGGCTTGTTGGGTTCGGGGGGCTGACGGGCTCTGGTGGGCTAGTTGGGTTGGGTGGTGGGCTGGTTGGGCTAACTGTTGTGGTGGGAGGGTTAGCCGGACCAGTTGCGGTAGTGGTGGTGGTGGTGGTGATAGTGGTGGAAGGACTTGTCACAGGATTCACAGGGCTAGAGGCGCTGGCTGGATTAGCTGGTGGAGGGGCCGGGTTAGCAGGTGTCACTGGGCTGGTTGAGTTGACAGGAGCTGGACTGGTGGGGCTGGCGGTGTTCGCAGGAGCCGGGTTGGCAGGGCTGGCAGCACTGGTTGGATTGGCAGGGCTGGACAGGTTAGCGGTGTTGGTTTCCACTTGCTGCTCTGGTCCATTTTCCTGAGGTCGCCTGACAACTGCAGGGGGCTGAAGCATTATCCGAAGTCGCTGGGAGCGTGGTGAAAATAATTACATAAGAGAAAGAAGATACTAGGTTACAGAGTGAAGCTAAAAACCTATAAATAAAAGCTGGCAAAATCTGTGCTGTTTACCCAGTGACCAACAACAGATGATTTCCTTCTTACCTCTTTGTAAGTGCCCTTGAGCCCGAGATACATGTAGATCATATATCCTGGTATGAGAATCATGGAGGACAGCGCCATGAGCCAGCCTACTCCCTGACCCCAGCTTGGGAACACATAGTCTCCCATTGTGAGAGGAACCATTTGTACGGCGCTGAACAAGAACACCCCCTGTGGGAGACATGAAACCCTTTATGCATCCTGACACCACTGACTACAGGCAGCGCTGTCTTAGCCTGACATGGCTGCAGGCAGGTAATATTGACTTTATTTATTGTTTCATTTTTCATGTCGTGACTTTAGATGTACTGTTCTGTTAGTTCGGAGGACTCACTGCGACAATGAGAGGGGTGAATACAACCCAGCACAACTTCCACCATATGCAAGGCTTGTAGCCAATCATCTCCTGGATGTTGTCATAGAACTTGTTCACACCTGCGAGACAAATGAATCTATGATCAAAATATTCATATCCAATTTATTTCAATTTGCCCCTGGTCTGCCATGCATGATGATGAGGATGGTGGGGTGGAACACATGAGTGCTCGTGACCTTGAGGCTGAACATCGCTTGAAGTTGTGCAAATATCTCTGGATGCACCTGAGGCTTTCAGCCTTTCACATATTAGATTTTTTTTTTTTTGCAAACCTATTTTAAAATTGTAAAAAAAAAAAAAAAATGCTTATTTCGTTTCTCTTGCTATGTTTAATGGAACATTCCCGATACACACCGTAGCACCAGGATATGGAGATGCATTCAAAGAAGACCAAGAACAGCAGGGACATTCCACTGGCAGAGTAGTAGTCGAACAGTTTGAACACATAGATTCCTCCCTGGTTACAGAGAAATTGATAGGTGTTATTGAAAACTTTATGTGCAAATATACTCTAGTGCTGTAATCAAGTAAAGCCACTGATTAAAATACAAATTGCCTTTTGCATAGTACATAGATGCACATGTTTTACTTGTATCTTTTAATAATTTTTCTCCTTTCTTTCACTGATTTGTTTAACCTAACGCCATGAATAGTCAGTGGTAATATGAGAAAGATGCCCTGCTGTACCTGCGTGATGTTTGAAAGTCCAATCACATAGGACACCAGACAGACAACCGCGATGAAGAGCTCTCGTCTACCTCTAAGAACTCTGGGAAACTCATCCACCAGAGCAGTGATGAAGCCTTCAACAGTGCAGAACTGAAGGACAGAGTCATAGAAACAGCATTAGGGATAAGTATGAATACTAGCACTTTTTTGCACTTTGCTGCTTTTATATTCTTTAATGTGGGTGTTTTTAAAAGAACGGATTTCTACGTTTTGCAGATATTTGCAGTTATGTAGCAAAACGCATTCTTTAACAGAGAACCTTTATTTAACTGGTTAGACTAACAAAGAACCGCAGTGTGCAGCAAACCATGGGACAAAATCACTAATGTAATCTTCTGAATGACCAAGCATTCACTTCTTGAATGCCATTTTGGTAATAGCTCTTGTATGCAAAAGCACTGTTGATATGACATTTTAGAATAGGGTTAAAATTAGTCTTTTACTTTGAAGTGCTGATGCTCATGGGCATTGTGTAACTGCATATATGGTGTTCAAATTTCTCTAGCTTTATTCAAACTGAGCTATCATATATTAAGAGAAAAAACACACGCACACGTAAAGGGACCTGCAGGCAAATGGAGGTGATAAAGTTGCATTAAAAATACTTGACAGCCAATGTCAAAGCCCAGCTATATCTGTCCACAAGAAGCAAATTGCATGCTTATCATGCAGAGAGCAGGGGTGAGCTGCATGATATGTACCTGCATTTAAAATATTTAGGTCAGCCCATGAGCAGATCATCTCCAAGCCCCTTACCTGGCTGTCTATTCCCAGCATGAGCAGCATGGAGAAGAACAGAATGGCCCAGAGAGGGGAGACGGGCAATTGGGTTACAGCCTCTGGATAGGCCAGAAAAGCTAAGCCAGGACCTGGTTGGAAAACAGGAAAAATCATATTTCGTCAGGGTTCCTCTCACAGTATTCTGATAACGACATGCATACATATTCACACAGAAGTGTTGACTGATGCTGTTCATCAGTGAGCATCAATGACAGTGCAGCTTTTTTGTGCAGACGCAGAATCATTACAGAAGAAAACAATCTGTAGTTACCTGAAGCTGCTACATCAGCAATGGGTTTCTTTGTCACATGTGACATGAAGCCAACAATAGAGAAGATTACAAAGCCAGCAAACATGCTGGTACACGAGTTGATGCAGCACACAATGATGGAGTCTCTGGGGAGAGGAAATGTAAAATACAGCTTGTGTCAAAGACTTAAATTGACTAATTCTTGTGCTTCTTAACTGATCTTCTCTGAAAAACCTCAAAATGAGGTCATCATTGTTACCTGTTCCTTTTCAATGTAGTGTTTTATATATATATGCAATATTTCTTAATTGTGAATGATATAAATATATTTCCATTCAAAACCTCACGTCAAACATTACCATTGTCACATTTTTATAGATATAGATGTTGTAGAAAGCTAGATCCATTTGAATCAAGGGCACAAAATGCACAAAATGAATGCAACTATTTTTATGTAACTGATTGTTTATGTGACCCAGAACCATGGGGCTGCTGGAGAAAACAGGCTTTGCAATAATAGTACTTATTTTTCCTCCAGCACACACACCAACAGAAAGAAGCTGCCTTAGATTTTTATTATATTCATGCCAGGAACTGACATTTATAACCTCCTTTTAAAGGCTTCCACCAAGTAAGATCGAATTGGATTAAGTTATCTTATAAAGTAGCAACAATTTAATTACTTCTATCTTCAGGTATTGCAATTTACTCTCATATATTAAATTCAGCAGCAGTCTTTGTCGTTGTCTCAAAGATTACATCCTGTTCATGAATCATCACCAGTCTTACCTGTAAACATTATTATTGAAAGGGTTATAACTGCCTAGAGCTATAAGTGACCCCAATCCCAATCCGTAGGAAAAAAAGATCTGGGTAGCTGCATCGAGCCATACCTGAAAAAAGGAGAAAATAACTGCGTGAGGCCGTCGTCTGCTCACTCAGGCATGCAGTACATGGGTATGAATCATGTAATAATATGTCATTACCTCAGATTCTTTGAGCTTTTCAAAGTCAGGGGTGATATAGAACAAAATTCCTTCTCTAGCTCCAGGTAGAGTCACCCCACGGATGAAGAGAATAAACAGCATGAAGTAAGGATATGTGGCTGAGAAGTAAACGACCTGAAAATGTAAGACCATTATCAGCAGGGTAACATCGCTGCATTTTAACAATATATATGATCCATAGATTTATACATTTTCATGAGATCTGTAAAGTTTCTGTAGCTTTTCCGAACAACAACAACAACAACAAAAAGCAAATGAAACTTCACTTACAACTGGCCTGTTTGTCTCTCTGAATTTCTCACACAGTGTAAGATATGTGTGTGCAAAGCATGGGGCGGTGGGGGATGGGGTATTTTGTGACCAAAGCAAATATTATTTTCCATGGTCATGTGATAAACCACACTTTCAAAATGTGGCACCACAAGAGAGGGAATCTGCCCCAAGTAAAGGGAAAAGATAAAGCCAGATTCTTGCAAGCGACTGTTTGTTGCTCTACCTATCACAAATCCACACGCAGGATAGAGGAAGTGTCAGGAGAAGCAGAATTAGGGGAGCCACCATAAGGCAGAGCAGGATTAGTGAACATGAGTTTATGCTAACTCCTCTCCTATTTTGAAACAAATCTGGACGATACTGATTGCAATTTGAATGATTGATGAGCTGATATTAAAGTTATTAATATTGCATAGCTCACATATTGTTCCACTTTGGGAATCAGCATAGCATCAGAGGTCTTGGGTAACCAAATCTATCAAACATCTTACCTTTCCTGTCCAGCCAACCCCTTTCCAAATACAGAAGTACACGAGGACCCAGGCAATAGCTAGCGTTATTGCCAGTGGCACTCGAAGCTGGCCTGGTTTCTCCAAGCCATCAGTCATTTGATGCATGTTGCGCCTATAAGTCAGAGGAAGCAACAATAAGACTATTATACACACACAGGGAAATAACCATGCAGCAGAGGAGGCTGTCTTTTATGTAGCTCGGGGAAGCATGCAGGACAGTTTAAAGCGCTGCTGTTGTGAAAAGCAAGAGAAAGCAGTCAATATCTTACTCCCAAAACTCCACCACTGCACTGGTGAGATTGGTGGTGTCTGCAATGCTGTAGTTTGTATAACATCTCTCTGTGTTCCATTCATTGTTACATGAGCTCCATGGAAGTTCCTGAAAAATAGAAATTTGCGATTTCTTTCTCCATGACAAATTTAGGGATTACCAGTTTCTTGCAGATATTGCAGGCTACATTCCCAATGAACAACCTTGCTCTTATCTTGCCTTCAGCTTTAAATGAAACACACTGTATAATACTTACAGTGGTGAAGGAGTTGTACAGGTAGTAAATGGCCCAAGCAATGATTATAATGTAGTAAATGTTGAGCCAGAAGGACAGAACAGCCGCTGCAAGGCCCACACCTGTCACAGAAAAATGAATTAGCCACTATACAACTATTATTGGATTTGAGTGTGGCCTCCACATATAGTGATGGCCATACTTATTTCTTATAAGCATCAACATCATAAATATTCATGCTTTTTTCATCAAAGTAAATATTTTCTGGTTACCTATAAATATTCTGTTCATATACCTTTAAACATAGGAGCCAGTTTCCACACACCAAGCCCTCCAATTGATGTGTATTGACCGAGGGAGCATTCCAACAGGAACAAGGGGACCCCAGCAAATATAAGGGTCAAAAAATAGGGAATTAAGAAGGCTCCTGGATGGACAAAAGGAGATTACGTTATGCACTTACGAGTTATCAATTTTAGGCTAAAATTGCCCAGAGTAAATTAATTACATGGCGATGATTTAATTATTTTTATGTTATCAGCACGATCACTTTGGTCAGCTCGACTATGTGTATCATA
The DNA here is from genome assembly GCF_036321145.2 of Pelmatolapia mariae. Taxonomy (NCBI): domain Eukaryota; kingdom Metazoa; phylum Chordata; class Actinopteri; order Cichliformes; family Cichlidae; genus Pelmatolapia; species Pelmatolapia mariae. The sequence continues at coordinate 20,729,591 of NC_086244.1, read as the reverse complement.
GAACTGAATGATACATGCAGTTAAATTAGCTGTGAAAATAATCTTTACCTCCACCGTTTTTTCCACAGAGATAGGGAAATCTCCATACGTTTCCCAGTCCAATTGCATAACCCACACACGACAGAAGAAAATCAAATTTCCCCCTCCATGTTTCTCTATCAGGCACCTCCTTTTTCTGCTTTTCGGGTTTCACGTCCAGTGACTTGGGTTTGTCATTATTAGTGGCCACCTCATTCAGTTCTGTGACTTGTCCATCCGTTTTGGTGCCGTTCGTCGCCATGTCTCTGGATTTGGCAGAGGTCCTGGCAGTCGGACGGGAGGCTTCAGCACCAGTCCACGTAGACAGCAGCTTCGCGGTTTTTCGACCTAACCCCTGGACCAAATGTCTGGAGATGAAGCCTGTGCGCACAAGGCTCGTCAGTCGTCGTTAACCTGTAATAGAGTAGGCTAATTGATTGTCTCTTCAAGGGAGCGCAGAAAAGGTGGTTATTTAATAAGCAAATATGGACATGTTATACTCCCGGCAGGTGTAATAAAAGAATGGAAATCAAATATAAACACTGTTTATCTCTGATGTATGAATATGAAAACGCAGACTAACGAACCTCCCGATCATTTGGCACCCTGAAGAAAAAATTTCCATTTATGTCAGACTCAACAAACAACAAAAACCATCGAGGGCAAAGTCATGCTGACTTGCCCCAGAACTAAAACACAGACGGTAGATTGCACATAAATTAACAGCATTCAAAGCCAGACCAGCAGACATGGAAGCCTAAACAATGTTTGCAATTAATTATCCAGCAAATATTATTAAAAGATACCGAAAAAATATTTATTAAAAAAAAAGCTAACAAACTTGGAGACAAATTACAGGATCCAAAACATACACATAAGCGCAAGACGCACCGTAGCGATAGCAAATAGCCTATGAGATTTAAGCACAGCGAAGTCCACCAATTACCACCTACAGATTCTTAACAGTCAACCACGTAAAGAGCTGAAAGCAGCAGGGATACAAAATAAACCTCTCAAACAAACTCGAATCCAAAACGCATTGTGGGGACAAAGGGATGTCCAATGCGTAAAAGCTTTACGCACCAGGCTGCACAAATTCCTACCCCAATCTACCCGAATAATTGAGAACCTTGCGCGTTATTAAACGCATGAAATCGCGTCCTCTCCACACTTGCAACATCCAAATGACTGGCATGCAGCAATCAATACACCATTTAATTGGACACAGCGCGTAGGTTCAGAGATCATCGTGCAATTTACATGAATCCCAGCTACATGTCGCTAGCCCCATTCACAGTTTAATCATTATCACATGATAAGAAAAATAATATAAATAAAAATAATAACCATGCTTTAACCAGCCTCGTTTGTATAGGTGTTCAAACACGTACACACGCACAGACAGACGCAAGAATTCAGCACCCAGTTTACTCACAGTGAATCTGTGATCTGTGCCGCCGAGGATACGCTGCCTGCCACAAATCTCGGAACGAGGTATCCGTAGATTCCTCCTGTGGGTGAAGTTGTAAACTCCCAATATTTCTTGAAACATAAATAGATTTTACTTCCATTAAAAGACTTAAAGGGACCATGCAGCGTTAGAGGGGTCCAAGCAGGAGCTGTCCAGCGGGGAGCAGTGCTGAAGACCAGGAGGATGAAGAGGAGGAGGAGGAGGCTGAATCAACACGGGCAGCAGCCGCTTCGCCTTGTGCGACTAACATCAACAACCAGAGACTCAACTCCCATCTACACAGCCTCAATGTCATCTCAAAGTCGCCCCCCCCACTCATCCTCCTCATCCTCATCTATAGGCTGCACTGACATCGCACTTGCAGCCTGTTTGTTTTTATTATTTCAAACGATTTCCCCCTTTACATTTTAATTAATGCTGTCAAATAGGTAATCACATTTTTTTCTTTTTGACTATTATCCCCCCCAAACAAGAAGAGCAACTTTGTAAAACACTGGCTGAAATAAAGATTTCCCATTCACAATTATTCCTCATTTTAAAGCGATAAACTGCGATTATTTTAGGGGCTTAAAAAAGTATTTTATTCAGATGGCAAAATGAGATTTTGGGATCTTCTGCTCCTGGCTACACAAAAGATGACACCCCCCCCCCTCCACATTCAGATACACATGAAAGAACCCCCCCCCCCCCCCGCACTAATAAATCGAGGTGCAAAATGGAAACATATGGGGGCTAATATAAGCAACATTATCTGCTCCAAACGCGTGTATTTGGAAGGGGAGGCCGGTTACCGGCTGTCTGCAAATCTGGCAAATTGTGATAAAGGGAGCCCGTCAATAAAGGGAGGGAACATTGGCTGGTTGTCTAACTCTGCCTGTAATCGTCCAAAGCCCGACGTCTTCCACAAATGGGGGGATGATATGAGAAGAATAAACACGTGGACTATAAGCTCGCAATTAAAAAAAAAAGACAGACAAAGGAAAAGGAAAAGGAAAACACTTAAAGATTTAAAAAAAAAATGGTTTGGGGGAACTATTAAACACGTGGAACAGCGAAGAATGGATCCACTCGTAGTAGGTTTTTAATTTTTCTTTATTCTTGCTTCTAAAGAAAACCTTCTGGAAGTAGAAGACAAGAACGAAACACATCTTTGTGGAACAGCTTGTGAATTTAAAGTGCAAAGGTAAGTAAATTACATAAATATAGGCCCACTTGTTTGATTTACTTCAATTTTAGGAACAACTTTGTTTTCTTTAGCTTAGCTATTTTTCTTGCGTGATCAGTGATGTCACGTTGGCTTATCCTGCCTGTCCTTTGAGTAACTTGAAGGCTTTGTAGTTTGCCTCCATGCTTGTAGTTTGCTTTCATACTCCACACGTGCTGACTGCTAACACTTAGTTCCCTGCTGCAGAATTTGAAAACTGTTTCATGTGACAGAGCTGAGGTGGAGGGAATACAAGCTGACTGTGGAGCAAACTGCTGGAAATGCTCTGGCAGAGAGATCAGGAGCAGAGACTCCAGTGTGAATGTTCCTATCACAGGCTGAGAGGGCACCAGATGGCAAACCAATGAGGGGTGAACTAACCTACTAAATGATACCACATTAAATGCAGCATTTAAAATCCCATCTGGGTTGCCGTCCCTGCGGACATGGAGTGTGAAACATGACACATATTTATACACCTGCTGATGGAGCACACAGGCATGTCCAATAGGCTGGTGACATGCACTCTCAGCCAGCTGACCTCCTAACCCCTCAGCTTTGGTTTGATTCAGCTCACTGCCCTTTTCACCAGCCCTTTTCATCAGACTCTTAATTTCAGCCAGAAGCCTGTATTTGGCTCCAAGTGAATGCTGTGTGTGCTCCATTAGTTTGGAATTACTTGTCCTTTCTTGTAATGGCTTTTAGAGTACGTCAGTGAGATTGAGGCTTGGGTTGCCCCTCTTTACAGGCCCAGTGGCTGTAAAATCATTTAAATGTTAGGGAGGTGTTTGCAGAAGGATGCAGCCAAAGTGCAATTCACTTAACACTGTTTGCTTATTGTCATTTTTCAACCCTAATGAATAGATGTTTTTTAAATTGACACCTTAGATATGTGCCTATATGTGCTTTAAAATGCATTTCAAATAATGTATAATTACTACATACTTTGGGAAATTGAAAATAAAATATGGCCAATTCTTCGGTTCTATTAATATAATAAATAATGGAAATTTTTAAAAATAAGAAAAATATTAAATCAAGAATAAAAAAAAGAGCACTTAAATGTTTTGTTTAGGGTTTTAAATATAAGTATTTTTTTCAAATGGGTAAAAGCATTAAAATTTAATGTAAAACCTTTTTTAATGTCTGAAACAGTGCTTAAATACTCTCCCGAGGATGAGGGCAGGTCACTCCATTTTCTATCTTGGTGTCAATACTGTTTTAATAACCTACCTTGAAGTGATTGTTTTAACTGCCAGGTAATCTCCATGCAATTCTCTGAACATGTCTCAGTTTTCCAATGCATCTTCATGGACTCATTTTTCAACACCCCTCTGCAATTTGAGGCCACAAAATGAACTGATTAGCATGATGATTAGTCATTAGTATGCTAATCATAAGCAATTCACATATTTTATTCATATTGTCGCAGAGTTGTTTTTCTCCTTCTGCTGGAATTGTGTACACATCCTATTCTATGTTTATTGTAAACATGCAAGTCAGTGTGGCGACTTGCTGAGAATGTACAGTGGAAACGATGGTTTTACTTGTAGTGTTTTTAGTTTAGTGTTTTTTTTTTTTTTTAAGCTGCAGTGTCTAATAAGGACGGATGAATTCATTCATTAGACTGAGGAAATAAAAACAGGGCATCTGTGACGTGGATTGCTCCTTGTGTTCAGCATCAAGAAAATGTTTTTAAATGACCACATATATGTTGCAGAAGAAGAAGAAAAGAACGTTTCAGTCCAATTTTAAAAACACCGAACATGCAATTCAAATATATATTTAAAAATCAACGTAAAATATTTATAAATCCTTTGTTTTAACACCAAGTCTGTCTCCTACAGGATATTTAAAATATAAGTCTGTCTTATTAGGTAATCCCTGTAAGAGTTGTGCTGTCAGAAGCCTGGATGTGCAGCCTCTTCTCACCTGCTGTCTCCCTTTTCAACAGCCTGTAACCATGATTGCTGCTGTACATTTTTTTGGACTTGTGTAGTATAATATCGATGCAGTACCACTTGTGTCTTGATCATAGAGGGACTAGCCTGCATGTATTCCACTAGGGAAGTAATGCATAACTGAATATATGCTCACTCAGTATTTCTGTGTAGAGCATAATATAATTTGATCTTCCCTCCCAGGAATGATTTATTAAATTTACCTTACACCTACAAACGCTGCACAGAGATGCTTGAGACTTCATGTACACAGTTTCTTATGTTTTTAGCCACCACGTCAGAATATTCACAGTACACAGCCTCTAAAGATACTGGAATTACTTCAAGGCTTGATACTCGTGTTTGTCTGTGCTTCCTTAGTATAGCATTTGTTTAGCATGACCTAAATTGCTGTGAAGTGAGTGCCTCAGCAGCTCTGTCTCGCCTTTCTTTTTTTTCTTCCCTACATCTCTCTTTCTCTATCTCTCTCTCTCTTTGTTTGCCTTCTTTTTTTCCCTTTACTCTCTCTCTCTCTCACACACACACACAAAAATATGTATATATAAACGCACACACACACACACACACACACACACACACACACACACACGCACGAGATTTACAACCAGGCAAAACAAGCTGAGGGAACATTTTTTTGGTTGTTTAACATTTTTTTTTTTTTTTTTTTTACAACAAACAGCTTTTGCCAGATTATTTACACGCGTAGTAAGTATTGTGGGATGTAAGAATTATTTATGTGGGCTGAGTAATGATATTTCAGCAATACTGAGTGAAGCATCTAGCAAATTTGCAGAGCTTTTTTTGTTTCTCTTTTCTGTGTTATTTCCCCTTATTTTACCTTCCTGGAGGGATCAACTGTGCAACGCTGTAAAAGACTAGCTTTTTCCTCCTTTGGGATTCAGACGTTGCGTTTGCCACTCATTCAAAAGAAATGCTGTTTCCACAAATCCATGGAATTAGATAGTCATGATTTAAAAGACATTCAGCCCAGCTGCAGCTTTAACATGTTTGGCATCGACCTGTCACCATGCACCGAGCAGGACAGAGACAGGTACTCATGCTGATGTGTTGACAACCCTGTGTGACAGCCAGCACACGGTGTGGATTTAGTAAACATATGACCTCCATGATAACCAGTATGGGGGCACTAAATCGCTTCAAATTTTGTACATGCGTTGCTAGGCAACAACATAATCGGCCTCCGTTTCTCCCTCCTTATATGGCTCTCTACTGGGATTGCTGTGCCTCTATCACTGAAAATGGTTAATTAACTTCTACAAAAAGTCCATTAATGGTGCAGATTAGGCTTCTGAGGGTTAAAAAACACATCTAGGCTACTCAGAATTACACTCCAACATACAAATGCATGGCCAAGATTAAAAGGACCTTTGAAACGAATGATCCTAGACCCATGAGTTTGACTGTATTCTAGCAAAAACAGCTTCAGTCATTGTTTTAAATAATATGATCAAAATTGAAAAGGTTATTTGGCACACTGGACATACTGGTTTCAGTACACACAACCTAATTTCCAGACACTTACTACATATTTAAGTGATGAAATTAGAATTTACAAGAAATGTTACAATAAATAGTCTCCTTTAATAAAAAATAAGCACAGAAGAGCAGCATTGTTTGCCCACTCATAGCCTGAATTTATACTGTTTGTATGAATGGAGACATAACATACACTGAATATAGATATAACATATTCTACATTGTAATCATTATATTATAACTATTTGCTCATATTAATTGTTTATATAACATAGTCTGTTGTGTGCAGCTGAATCTTATCATTTCTGCCATATGAATAAAAAAAAACTGGCAGGACAGACGTCACTCTTATTAATTCAATTGGCAGCATATGTTGTTATCTAACCCTTTTCCTCACTCTCAGGAGAGGGCTTAATTGGATACATATCTATGATGTAAGACTTTTACCATTTCCCCCAAATTTACCTTAAAATAGATCACAACAGATTTTTCTACTCTTCACTTTATGTCGATATTCTATGTTAATGTACAATCTGAAAACATTGTATCTAGTGATACTTTTAATATGTTGGAAGACTTGCCTTTTTCTCATTACCATAGATACATTTCTGAAACAATAGTCCGGTTTTCAGATTGAATCATTTTATATATCTGCCCACCTGAGTTTCGATAAATGACATGTTTATATGTTAACCACACAAGTGAGTCAAAAGCACCCTGAATTATATACTGATTGTCTCTATCTTCTTACTCTTCTTGTACTTTATTTGAGCAATTAGGAGTTGTATATCAGCTCCCATAATTTTTTGCTTAGTAAGGCTCTCTGGGCATTACATAATTACAAACAATGTTGCAGAGTGATAGATGAAAAATAAAAGTTTATAGGATTAACACAAGTTGATTATAAATGGATGGCAAATCCACAATAATCAGATTCCTAAAAACTGACTAATTATTATAGGAAAATATGCAGAGAGCATTTCATTACACACAAAATGAAACTGTTACTATGAGTGCCCTATACACTATACAGATTTAAAATCAAATTTATTTGAACATATGCATGACTTAACAACAGCATCTTGTGGAAGTTTATATTCTAAAGACATTACAGTATTAGAGACAAGATGATTTGGTATGAGCAAGCGTTTGGTAACAGTGGGGAGGAAGAACTCAATTTTAACAGGAAGACTTCCACCAAAACCTTGCTCAGGGAGGGGCAGCCATCTGCCGTAACCGGTTGGAGGTAAAGGGAAAGAGAAGACACAAAAGAGGAGTGTGTAAAGAGACCAGAAAAAACAAACAGGACCAAAAAAACTATGGGTGAAAAAAAGACAGTGCAATTAATGGTATACATAATAACATGGAGCATGAAAAAAAAGGGGTGTGGAGAAGAAGCAAAAAATAAATCATGGGAAGTCTCCCAGCAGTCTGAGCCTATAGTAGCAGTAAGCAGTGGTTTAGGGTCACATGAGCAAGCCCTGAGTATTATCTTTTTTCAAAAGGAAAAATTTTAAGTCTAATATTAAAAGTAGAGATGGTATCTGTCTCATGAACCTAAAAAAGGAGCTGGTTCCACAGGAGAGGATACTGATAGCTGAAGGCTCTGCCTCCCATTCTACTTTTAGAAACTCAGGAACTGTAAGTAAGCTGCAGTCAGAGAGCAAAGTGCTCTATTGGTTTGATGAGGTCTTTAAGATATGATGGGGCATGATCACTCAAAACTTTGTGTGCAACTTTGTGCATGCCTAAGGGAAGCATATATAAGAAGTACCAGCCCTAGCACAGAACTTTGTGGCATTTTGTGCTTATATCAGATATACAATTCAAACCAGTGCAGTGCTTTTCCACTAATTCCAGTGGTGTGTCCTTGTCTCACTAGTAATTTGCTGCACTTAGATTTTGCAGGACAAATACAGGTCTAAGTCCAGTATCTGAGGCTATGAGGAAATTAGTAGTAGTGCTTCATGCAGTGAAAATAATCACGTTGATTCTTTCCAACAACATCTTTTGAGACATTTGGAAATAAAATGAAGGTTGTGAATTGGTCTGTAATTGTCTAAAAGATCTAAACAGTATATAAGAGGTCTTAAATATGTACTGAGAAAACAGTCAGCACCTTTTTTTTGGGGGGGGGGTTACAGCTTGAAAGTTGAATTGCTGTATCATGCAGCATGTTAATTATTTGAATAGTTTGTCCTTGGTTAGTGTCTAAAGCCAACCTTGATGAAATAATTACCCCCACCCTTGTTTTTTGGTATGTAAATTATGCACTGGTGTCATATGTCTCTGTGCAAAGCTGGCTAATCACATATTTTACACCTGAGAAGCCACCACTGAGAAGGAAGTGGCAGTTTCAGTGCACATAAAACATGTCTGTGTGAGGGAAAGTGTGGGGAGTGAAGGGAAACGAAAGGTCCATCATCAGCATATCCAAATAGGAAGGAGCCACCACATGGAACTCTTTAAATGGAAGCTTTGACAGAAGCCTGCAATCCTTTCTCACCACACTGCCCCTGCTAATCCCCTCCAATCAACCACATCACTATGGAAACTGTCTGGATGTCTCACCCTTGCCGCCTAACTTGTGCCATGCAGCCATGTCGGCCACTGACATGGAGTATGTGCAGCAAAATGCTGGCTGTTCACTGTTTCCCTACACGCCACAGGTCTCTATGTGACATTACATGCTGCTAGACTCATAGTGATTTTTTTTTTTACCCAGGAAAAAGAAAAATGCTCAAGAAGAGACAGCAACTGCAAGTTCAAAGCAGCGCAAGAATAAACACTTCAGCCTTTAAGAGAAAGACAAAAAAACCTTGGCTGTATGGTGTGGAGTTCAAGGTGGTTGGAGCAAATTTTCATATTCCTTGCTCCCGATACCTATTTCATTTCTTTGACTTTCCTCTGGCAAAATTGCAGGAGAATATTTGTCATGGTTTTAAAAGGTTTATCAGCTTCAAAGCTGAGGGAGCTGGTCGTCCAACCCATCAGCGAGACCACGCAATCCTTCCAGCGCTGACAAGAATGGGTTAGAGCATGTGGACAAAATTTCCCTGCTAAGCCCCCAATTCAGAGCTTTTACATAAAGCTAGAAGAAGCACATTTGCATTTGCCATTGACGTCAGCTTTAATCCATCCCAAACCACTTCTCCAGCCCCCTCAACATCTTGGAGAAGAGCTTCGGTAATTGCTAATTACAGGAAAAAAGATGGTTATAATCACAAGCACCAACGGTCTGGTCAGTGCCAACGCCTGTGACCTAAAATCTGCTGAAATCAGCTGTAGCACAGAGCTCATAGGTAAGCACAATCTTAAACATAAGAAAGTATGGTTAAGGCTGTGCTTCTTGTTTAATTAAAGCAGCAATTCAGCTAAATCTCACATTCATGTATCTTGTGTGTTGCTGTCCTCTTACCTCTTTTTATAAAAGTGCCAAAAGCATACCCCGGACATGAATTAGCTGCTTGGGTGATTTTATTTTTCCCCTGAGCAGTCGCTGATGGTATAGCACAGCATTGCATGGTATTTAATTAGATGCTTTTCTGGCATCTTATCAGGGCTACATTGTTTTTTTTTATGTATTCATCATTTATTAATGATATATAAAACCTACAATGTCTATGTGTAATCTAAGTATAAATTTAAATTGCCTGTTTTGTCAAACCTGACTCTCCTTTTGGAGAAACGAATCCAGCTGACACTGATATCAAGCTTTAAGTGATATTAGATTTTTAAAAAGGTATTTAACAAGTTTTGACACTCTATCTATGATATCTAAATACAAATCAAGTATTCCCTATGATATATAAAGACTATAGACATACTTACTTGGCAATACTTAATCTGAATTTTTCCTAACATTTTCATTTAAATGCTTTTTATCAATAAACCTATTGGAATAAATGTACAATCTGTGATAAACTTAAACAAACAAGAAAAAATGTAAAGCCATATTTTCTTTTTTTATCACTTTCCACAAATTCATTGTCTTGTGTGTAGCGCTTCAGTATATTGTGAACTACAACATGAATAAGTGATGTACTTACTAAATCATTTATAGATCATTTGGTCTTACAAGTTCATGTCTACCATTGCCATAATCTGCAACGTTTCAAAATTCATGAGGGTGTATTATGATTAAGTCATTTGTTGTTAAAACACATGTTGTCTCAGTTTTGTCACAGAGAAGAGATCATGCTGGACCTAAAACAGTTGCAACAATACAGTTTCTTTGCACCCCCTCCCCCCTTACACCACCCGATCAGTGTGTTGATATTCTGCAGGTTAAAGTACATCTTTGTACTGCTGGAGGTACTAGATGAAAGTCAGGTAACACACTAATGTTTGGTCAAATCTGACTGTATATAAAAGATGACTGCAGCCCCATCGGTAAAATGAAGCCAGAAGTTTCTGCGTTCTTTATGATCATCAGGAGGGGGCGACATGTCTGGTTGCAAAAAGATTTGCAGTTGTATCGAAGTCTATGGGTAAAGGACTTGATAGGTGACCTCACCAAACACTTTCCTGATTAGTTTATGGTCTCATTTGATAGTTTCAGCAACTATAACTTTATAATAAACTGTGTGCTGCTGTGCACAAAAATAGCTGCAATCAAGAACAACTGGGCTTTCCAATATTTCTAATGTTTGTTCTTTTACGTCATTGTCTACAAATATCTTGGAAACCTATGCACCTGGCTGTGCAACTAGGCTAGTCAGCCAGCAAAATATGCCCCCTAAGTGATGCGGGAGACTCAAATTTTAGCCTTTGCCAATGATGCTGTGTGGACTGTGATTGATCAAAAAAGTTTTTTTTGCAATCCCAGTGGAATTTTTTTTTTTTTATCAGTTATTTAATAATTTAATAATATGCTATAAGTGACTTTTTATATGCATAATTTGTAATCCACCATAATTAAACTAATAGAGACAGTTAGACATAGAAATGAACCAAACCAATACAGATTAATGAACTCCATATTCTTTCATGCAGAACTACCTTTTGATTGACTAATAACTTTTATATAAGTGAGCAGTGTACTTATTTTCCCAGTCAGATCCACCACTTGCGCCAAAGACTAACCAACCACCCACCATTGCTAACCATAAAACTAATACTAAGGCTACAATAAATGTGATCATATTTAAGGACATGATGGTAAATGGCCTGTATTTGTATAGCGCTTTTCCAGTCCCTAAGGACCCCAAAGCGCTTTACACGTTCAGTCATCCACCCATTCACGCACACATTCACACACTGGTGATGGCAAGCTACATTGTAGCGATCACCCTGGGGCGTAGAGTCAGTAGTAATAAAATATACTATTGACTCTATGCAACAGGGCTAGTCCCCCTCCTCTGATTATACTGTAAGGTGCATTTCTGCGCCACTTGAAACCCCCCAGTGTACTGCCTGTCTCTCAGCAGAGATGTTGCCTGCCTTTATTTGGAAGTTTGACATGACAGATTACTTTAAAGCTTTGTGCACAAATCCCAGACTTGTTAGATTCATCACCACTCAGCTTACACAGAGGGAGAGCCACAACCTGCCAGTCTTGCTCGTGTGCTTTGGCTGATAGTTTTGTCTAACTTATTTCCTCCCTGATTTCCCATGTCTCCCCAAGGCACGGTAAACTGAACAAAGTAAACCACATTTTATTCAGAGAGACCAGTTGCACACTGAAAAATGGATTTTAATTTGCCCAGTGAATTTGTGCGATGAGTGTTTTAGGACATGGGAGGGATATTTCATTAGTGGCTTTTCCACTGGGGCCGTTGGAGAGTTTCAGGGGTTTTGGACACACATAGGCACTTATTTCCTTTTTACTTTAAAACATCTACTAGTTACGGCGTTGTATTTCTTTGCAGCAGACTACCTGATATTTCACTTTCCTTTGCAGATTTTTGAACACTGTGTTCCTATTTTTTGTCTGATGATGCAACCTATTTTTGTGGTACTAGAACTTTCCACACAGGTACTCATTCATTAACAGTAAGAGGTACAAAAAGAGGTAACACCATGTTAGGAGACACGCAAATTCACAGAAAAGCTGAGCCGACTTCTTGATTTCTAGTTGATTTTCATTCTTTTATATAATGGTTTAAGTTTAAATGAGGTTATTTAACCTTTTGCACAGAGCTGGTATAAAGGCGTTGCATCATAATTTGCTTTATCAGAGAAGCTGTGGAGACGTGTTAATATACTGCTGTCACTTTCACAGATGACATGCATGAGGACGCGTATGTGTGTGTGTGCATGCTTTTTGTGTGTACTGCCAGAAATGTATGTAGAAATGATTGTAGTGGTGTCTGCACAAAATGATGCAGCAACTCAAATGTATCCATCTCCTAAAATGGGAGAAATGCATGAGCAAGAGATGAAGTCACTTAATTTAGTTGTTGGCAATGGCATCAGAAAACATTGACCTTTCGTTGGTTCCTTGAGGCCATTAAATGAGTCACATGACAGCTGGATATTTACAGTGCCTCTCGTCACTGGCCTTGTCAAATCACAGCACACTTCACTGAAGCCTAGGAGGCCCTAGGCTGGACTTCAGCTATGCAGACAGACATAGGTGTTTTTACCCTTCTTTTAGCTCAAGCTCACGGCAATTCCATGAAACACAAAAGAACACAAGGGCGTGAGGGTATGTGTGTGTTTGTGAGCTTGTTCGAGTGTTGCTGCTAAAAAACAGGAAGGAGAGAGTGAGACATACATACAGAAGCACAGACAGTCTGCAAGACCAATGAATTTCAGGCCAATTTATCTTATGAATGAGCCTCTGGAGGGCATTCACTCCCAGACAGTTCCATGAATTGTACAACAAATAAAACTGTACTTCTGGACCCATATCTCACACGAGACAAACTGAGAGTCTTTTTTTTCTGTAGCTGTTTCATTTGAACCAAGAAATAAACAGATCAAATCTATAATGTTTCAATGCTGTGATGAATTTCACTCCTTTTCAAAAAATTGCTAATATTAACATCTGTGTAAAGCTTCTGTGCTTTAGCCTTGTCTCAATCTTATATATACATGCCTCATGTAGCAGCCTGACATGCTTGCAACCAAGGCTCAACTACACAGTTGTCAGTTTTGCCTCCAATACCAGTGTAAGGAGCTGTAAAACAAAGAATTTTTATGTCCTCTTCTAGCAAAAGTAATGTCCAAATGTCCAAAAAAATGAAAGAAAAGGAAAGGAAAGAAAAAGTAAAACTGCTGATTTGACAGGTGCTATTGTCTGTTACATCCCTGCATAGTGATGTAGTGAAGTGGAGCCATAACTCAGGTAGAGTGGTCCACTACCTGTCTACAAAATGCAGGGTTGGCAGGTTGATCCCTGGCACATCCATGTGTTAAAGTGTCTCAGGCAAGGCATTGAATCACTGGTTGGTCCCAATCACAGCTCCACCACCACTAGTGTAGAGGAATGTGTATGTAAATGGGTGAATAAGAAAATACAGTGTTATGTGGTTTGTAGAATCTAGCACAATGTCCTACAGATAATAGATAGATAGATAGATAGATAGATAGATAGATAGATAGATAGATAGATAGATAGATAGATAGATAGATAGATAGATAGATGCAATGAACTTCACTCTAACCATCAGCTGGTTTTAAATAGTGCAATAAATGTTACATGCGGCAATTATGATGTTTACAATTATTCCATTGAAAAGCAATACATTTATAATATTGTTTTTTGCTATTTAGGTCTTTTCATCCACATTCGCCAGCATTTCACTGCATATCTATGGTGCTCGAGCTGACAGTCTAAAAGCAGGGTGATAACAACTTGGAATAGTAGAAATTGTGACCCGCTTTGCCTCAATACATTCTCATTGGAGCTAACTTTTAGATTTAATAATGCCGAGGTTACAACGCTGTTCATTTTACTTAGAAATGTTTGAAACATTGTCAGAAACCCTGAGGGCCCTTGGATTCCATTTCAGAGAGCAGCTATTTGAGGCGAAGGGTAGAAGGCAGTGACACTGACAAATCCAAAATGGGTGTGTGTGTCTGCACACAGTGAGCATTTCTACAAAGACAGGCAACTCGTTTGATTTGCTACATTTATAAAGGCTCATAAATAAGTTTTGCTGGATTCATTTATTGTATTTACGCCACACATTTAGCCCTTGTGTTTAACTCAGAATTACAATCAGACAGTTAATGTGTTGCAATGAATTTGACTTTGTATTTGGTATTTTCTGTTTGTTGAAGCCAGCTCTTGTTATTTGGAGTTCAACAGCATAAAAAGTGGTAAACTCTAGTCATTAATACAAATCAAAGGAAAGGTAGCTGTATTTAAGCTAAGGTATTTACTACACATAAAATTTAACAGATAAAAACTTTACTTTGCATTATTAATATTTCACTCGACAGATCTGCCATTTATTTTATTTTTTTTCACTATTGGCAGAGTGGAGCTTGTTCGATGATTTATTTCGAGACAAAATCCTGAAAACACATTTTGTCCTTTCCTTGAAGGGAACTTCATGTGCCATATATCTCAGATGAAATCTTTTCTGGGTGCCTCCTACATTATAGAGGTTAGGAGGGGAAGCGCGGGGTATGAAGGGTGGTATGAGGCGCCGTGGTGGTCCAGTGGACTGGAAAACGCTGCCCCCTGGCAGAAAGTTAGTGTGTGGCTGTATCTGTGGTGGAGCTAATATGGCCACTGGTTCATTAGAGCGCTGATGTAAGAAGCACTGCGTGACACCAAGTGGCTAAGCGCAAAGACTTTCAGAAAGGAACCACTGAATGCAGTGAAGCAAAGTGAAGACTTCCCTCTCTCCTGCATCAACCGAAGAGAAATCCCTCCATTTGGGTTCAAATGAGAAACTGATGAGAAATTGAGCTGCTTCTTAAACACTGGGCAGGACAGACAAAAATGCTTTCATACAGAAAAAAGAAGACTGTGCATCTCATTCACTCACATGCAGAGCATCCACTTTCTACCACAACAGGAGCTGCTGACAGGTTGGTCATCAATGAAAGGGGGCAGAGAGAGAGCGGGGGGAAAATAGACACAGAGAGGAAGGCAGGAAATAATAGAGAGAAAGAAAGAGATGCTGACAGGCTCAGCTCCCCTCCTCCTCTTGACAATCTGGGAGGTGAGGACACACAGACAAGAAGGAGAGAGCACAGGACCCATGCTTCAAGCTCAGCTGCACGTCAACCCAATCATTATGTCGAATGACTATTTAAACTCACATGAAGTATGCTATGTATAGTAGTAACTCCAGCTGATTCAGAACTGCCAGCGCAAGATGTCACACCATGTCCACTTCAACATATTGCACACTTGAAATCTTCAATGTTTTTCTGCTGTAAGAGATTTTGGTTGAGTCTCAAATAAGCCAGTGAGATGACTATTATTATGTTAAGTAGGATTCACAAGTGCACTGTGCATGTTTGAATCTTTAAAACATGTCTTAAACCTGCTTAAATACAAATATAAATGGAGTGGAAGCATTGCATTCCACTCTTAATCCACAGACATGAAACACAATCATTTGGAATTACCAAATTTGCATGAATGAATGGTTCCCGTGCACAAATTGCGACTGTTTACCCTAATTGTGACACTGCGCATGTATATGCAGTTTTGCTGTGTTCGTGTATGCAAATAGAAGCCAATGAATAAAAAAATCATATAGTCGCTCTGAGGACAAAATGTGGTGGCAGGGAGGCAGAGAGGAAGGTGGTGGTGGGGGGAAATAGCCCCGCTCATCTCCTCTCATTTTCTGCCCGCTACTACCCAGCAGAGTTTCTATGGCAACCCCTCAAAAAGCGGTGTGCGGTGAATTGTGGATTTGAGATGCGCTGTCTGATTGCGCTGTGTGGAGGAGATGGCTGGCTCTTTCGTCAGTCTTCCTCTGTAAGAGGAAATTGGTGGAGAGCTCCAATGAAACAGCACTCCATATGCTTTCTTTGATGTGCGTGCCAGTCTTTGGTCCTAGAGCATGTGCGCGTGTGTGTGTGTGGGTGTGCGTGTGCGTGCACGCTCAAGGAAGCTTTACATTAGAAGCTAGTGCCCCCTGCAGAGCTGCTCGTCACTCTTGGCACCCACCAGGCTGCACTCAGCTTTCCAAATGAATCTGTCTGGCTGACCATGTAGACTCATCAGTATGCTTTGGGTTTCAGCTGATTGACTCGATGCCACTGATGACGGTTCATTTCTGTTCTGAGTTCCAACAGCAGCGTACCACACAGTGCACGGCGTCTTGATTATGAAATTTTGACGTACACACACAGAATGTGTTTTGCCACATGCCTCCTCCCAAACCTCCACACCTCCTCCCCACCCACCCTGCCTTTCTTATTAAATAAAAGCTCAAACTTTTCCGTGTGGCTGGCTTTCACTGATGTTAGGAGAGCTGTGTCTTTATCCATGTTAAGAGTGGGACATGTATGCTGTGCGATGTGAGCTCTCTCTCTCCCTCTCTCCATCTGAGTATCTGTATGATGCTTGCAAGCTGTGCCAGTCTCCATTAGCATCCCATTATAAACCAGCATGATCACTCGTCACTTAGAATGCCTGCCACAGCGTGCTCTGTGTATGTGTGTGTGTGTGTGAGAGAGTGTGAGAGAGAGCTTGTTGTGAGGGCACGTGTGTGAACGTGTGTAAATCACACAGTCAAGTGATTGAGATGGCCTTGTTTCAAAAGAACACAGGGGGAAAAAAGCTTCCAAAGACTCGTGCCGCAAACAATTCAATTTAAATGTGTCTGAATGTGTCTGGTTTGTTTGACCCAGATTTCTCACCTACCCCTCTATTGATAAATTGGATATCTGGAGGCAGCCTTGTGCTACAATTTAATTTAGTTGATATGTAGTGAACAGCACCCTCTGCTGACTTAATCTGTAAGCTAAAAATTGGTTAGTGCTTACAACTGAGCATCTTGAAGAGCTCATCAGAAATTATGCCTTAAAGCATAATATAATGAGCAATAACGCAGCAAATGAATGTTTTACTTTTCCATAAATAACAAAGTCAGCAAGTATTTTCTTTTCAGAGAGGTTAGCGAACCTGTTTGTGTCTGATTGTAATGTGGTCAAACAAAAATGTGCACACATAAATCATAACTGGCTAAATTGTACTTCAAACAATGGCCTATACGATGCATAATAAATGCAGGCATATTGCAGGTGGTTAAATATGCGGAGGTTGTGATTAACATTGAAAATTTGCTTCAGACAGAATCCAACAGATAGTCTTTTTTCACTTTAATGTGTTTGGAGATAATGCTTAAAATATTCAGAGCTGTCAAAATAATGTTCTGTACCTTTAACCCAACACAGCAGGCGTGAATGCAATTTTGTTTCTGGCGCTTACATCGCTAAAAAATGTGGCATTTAATTTAACAATGTTGTATCAAAGTCTTTTTCTAGGCACAATGATCCTTTTATTCTGGCTAATCCACGCAGGACACTGTCAACAGTTTAACTGGGGATTTTTTTTTCAAGAAAGTAGTTCCAGTTGAGCCTTTTTACATTAATGTCAGACACACACAGAGAGAGAGAGAGATTAAAGAGAAACAGGGACATCATTCTGGAAAGAGACGTGGTCATTGAAGTTTTAATGTCATCTTCAGTCTTGTGAACATCAGAAACAAGATCCCAGTCACTTTGATTGTATTTTGATGGAGGCAGAAACCCAAAGACCTCCAGAAATGATAGAATTCTCTTTTCTTCACAGGGAAAATACAGCCTTTAATTTTTCCTGCTAACATTAAAACTTCTCCGTACCATCAGCATAAAAGGTTATTCGTCTTAACCACTGGTACAACCAATGATTGCTATTCTTTTGGGGACTCCAGGTCCACCTTCATAGTGTTGCACAATAGAATAGCTTCCTAGAAGTTGGTGCTTTAAATTATGTATCTATTTCCCGTTACTTTTAAAACTACAACAACTCAAAATGTCCACTGTTGAAAAACGAAATGATTCTCTATGGTCAGGACTTTAAGAAACACAAGAACACCTCTTTGACCTTGGACTTCTCTGACTTCTTAGAACTGCCTTCTTTCTCTTCTTGTTACCTCCTTGGTCTTCTGATTGTAGATGTTTCCGAGCTTGGCTTTCCTCCATGCATACCCCCTAACCTCCATGCACACACATGCACACATATATATTCTGTGGTCCAGGTCTAGAGGAATGTTGAGTGTCCCTACAGCCTCATCCCCCCCCCACCCCTCTGGAGATTAGGCTTCACCACACTTGCCCCCCTCACTTCATTCCATTCCAAAGTGTGTCCCCTAAGAGCTGCCACATTTTTATCTGAGCCCGGTGATTGTGACAGATTTGCCAAATGACACACATACACAAACACACACATTTATGGACACACAAGGGGACACAAACAGAGGGGAGGTTGCTCTGCCCAGGGAGGGACCAGAGAGCATTAGGCTCCAGCTATAAAACCCTCGAAGGATGAGGCCAGAGTCCTGCCCTGAACTGGACAGTACTTCCTTCCTTTGTGCCAGGACACTGTCAGGACAGGCAGCAAGAGAGCCTCCGACATGAACGACATCTACAAGGCAGCGGTATGATCCCACTCAAAACATATACAGCTGAAAGAGTGCAGTTGACTTCCTCTTGTGAAGTTATTTGATTTGTTGGGTGCTCACCAGAACACTGTGAGAACTAATCTAGTGTGGGAGTGATGTTTTTATGGATGTAAAACCATTATACTTAACATTTCTTAATAGTGCTAAATACGATCAGTAGTTAAGAGTGAAAGAGTGTAATTTCCCCATTTAAAGGTGCACTTTAATGTTTATTTGTTGCATGAAAAAATGCCACCCATCATTTTTTAAGCCTTTTTAAGCTCACATTACTAAAATAGTTGTAAAATACCTATGTTGCCTTCATTAGTGCTACATCGTCTCGGGGGAGCCTTAACACCAAGTATGTCTCTAGATTTCCTCCTACTTCAGCCCTATCAGAACTGATAAGAGCCACTCATAAGGTCACTGACAGGACATGTCCCTGGACCACAATCTGCTGCTTCATTCATGACTTCAAATGGAACGGTCTCACTTCACGTGGCTAATTTTGGCCAGTTGCTCAGATGCTTCTGTTTCAGTGGTTCTCTGGTGCCAGAGAAGAGCTTCAGGTTTAGATAAACCACCCCATGGCTGAATTCCAGCATTATCTGTGAGCCTGAGAGCTGTGTGGCTATTTATCCACCTTTGCACAGATAGTCCTCTGGCTCTCCTATCTGCTCACAGTCCAACGGGGAGATAATAAAATTACTCTGGAATGTATATTACATCTGTTTCAGGGTTTTTCTTTTTCTTTTACAGTATCATCAACAGTGGAATTTAAATGTGAAAGTCTGTATACTGTATGTATGTGGTTAATTTACAGTGGACAACAGTCAATAACTCTTACATAAGCAGCTGTCTCCCTCTTTCATTCTTGGTAGCTTTTCCAGGATTACTGTTCCATTGTTGGGACAGATCCACAGCTATGCTAATTTAGAGCACTGTGTATTGTGTCCTTTATCTGTCGTTCCTGAGCCTCTCTTCTGACTGTTTATTTTTAACTCCTCCTCTTACCAGCTCTCATGTATGATATGTAGGTGCTGTGTAATGTCAGGGATGTCCCGGACCTTTGTTAACTGAAAAGCTATCAAAACAAACAGAAATAATCTAGTCTAGATTTCCAGATATCTTAACCTAGATATATTTGGAGCTTTGGAAAATGCAATCAAACCCATATTTTGTTACAGAGAAATTCCAGAATATATCCCAGAAAGCTGATGTTTTCTCTCTCAATTCTTTCTGTTTGGCAGGTTGAGCAGCTGACAGATGAACAGAAAAATGGTGCGTGAAATGATTTTCAACTGAAGGCGTGAAGGCTTTGAGCATGCCATCGAGTCACTTTAAAAGATGATTTAGTTATAGTTGTTGGTAGAAAAAATCTATACCTCAACAGGACTGAAACCATTAGTTGCACCAACACTTAAGACAAATAGCCTTTTGTGCTGATGCCCAGGAATTAATCTTAACCCTGTCCTAAACCAGACGTGCTTCAGTAGATATTTCTGTGTGTGTGCTGCTTTGTTGCTGCAGAGTTTAAGGCCGCCTTTGACATCTTCGTACAGGATGCAGAGGACGGCTGCATCAGCACCAAAGAGCTGGGGAAGGTAATGAGGATGTTAGGTCAGAACCCCACACCAGAGGAGCTGCAGGAGATGATTGACGAGGTGGATGAAGATGGTAAATCGAAACCGCTACTGGGCTATGGAAAAGAAAAAAAAAAGAGCAAAATAATTGGTTGTGTTTGACTCTCATTCTCACAGGTCAGCTGGCAAGTGCATCACAAGCATGTTAGGCAGACAAGCATCGTTCGAGCCCTCTGACCTTAAATGCTAGTCAGGGATCTTAAATACAACTCGATGTGTCAGGTTGAATTAAAGGGAAATGTGTGTCAGATGTTGCACTTGTCATCTTGGATTTTCCATGTGATTTAATGATGAAATATGGAAACAGCATCTTGGTTTTGTTTGATAAAGCTAAAGCTGATAATTGATTTCTGCATAGTTAGACCACACACACTTTAATTTACAGGCATGCCTGTTATAAATATAATAAATAAGACAATTATAGGCTTCAAATCATATACATTTGGAACATCAATTGAGATGCTATAACATCACTGCAGTGATCCACTGGTGAACAGACTGTACTTTTAAGCTGATCATCTGGTTAAACTGGGATAATATAAAATCCCAGTTTAAGGATGTGATGAAGTGTGTTGTGTGTGCAGGGAGTGGCACAGTGGACTTTGATGAGTTCTTAGTCATGATGGTGAGATGCATGAAGGACGACAGCAAAGGGAAGTCAGAGGAAGAACTGGCAGAGCTGTTTCGGATGTTTGACAAGTAAGTTTCATATTTAAACCTGTAGCTACTTTATCCTGCACTCAGAGCGGTTTATTAGCAAAATCTCACCACAAAAGAAATACTGCGCTACATGCTTACTGACAGAATTGGGGGAAAAAAAATATCTATGGCAAGAGGATGCTATCATTGGAGCATTTCCACAGTCTATTGAACAAATTGCTCTTCTTCATCGTGTGGTTCCAGCAAAGTATGCTTCCCATGTGCAATTATGAGTACTGACAAAATGCCAAGTAGCTCTGCAGAGTACAGCATGTAGTTTGCTCCATAATCCTTTTTGACAGCTCCGAATATTTTAAACACCCACTCGATGTAAGCCAGACACCTCGTCTGAGCATCAAAGAACAAACATGCTGTGCTTTTTTTCCCTTTCTCACCGTGGTGGTTCCCAGACACTTAAATTCTAGATATGACCAGTCACACATCAAATACAAGCTTGCTTCTTCCCCCAATGCCAGCTGTAAAGCTTAATTAAAGTTTGTCATGTATTAACGACATTTCACACCTTTGATTCTGCAGAAACACAGATGGTTATATTGACCTGGATGAGCTGAAAATGATGCTGGAGTCCACAGGAGAGGCCATTACAGAGGACGACATCGAGGAATTGATGAAGGATGGGGACAAAAATAACGATGGCAAAATTGACTACGATGGTGAGGACTTTGGACCAGTTCTAGGTCCGATACTTTCTATAATCTTTGTTTACTTTTTAAGACACATTCACAATGAGACATTTGCTTGATAAAGACATGTTCTGGTTTTGTAGTAGTTTGTCTGAAGCTCAGCTGTTTGTAACACTGACTTCTTTTTTGCAGAGTTCTTGGAGTTCATGAAAGGAGTGGAGTAAGCCTGTAAACGAGAGGGTGATGTTTTTGTATTTTTTTGCAACTCCTCTGCCATCTTGTGAAGCTGGAAGCCAAATTGGATGTAGTTGATAAAAACAATTGGATGACTTTGTAAGATTAAGTCAAATATCATCTTTCAAACTTTCTGTATTTTTCTATCATGTCTCTTGCATTGTTGTAAATGCAGTTGTGACTTTTGGTGCCCATGTATACCGATTTTTTTGTAAATGTATCCAAATTACTTATGTCTTTGGGTTTTTTTTTTGTTTTTTGTTTTTTTTTACAGAGGCCAGATACCACCCTCCTTTTGGCTGTTTGAAATATGAATGCTATGTTTGTCTCCAGCTAAATTCTTTATCTCGAAAGTGCCCCATTGAGCTTACAAATCCTTTTACTAAGAGGCTACTGTTTACTTGGGCAGAAAATGTGCAAAAAAGCAAAACATATCTCTGAGTAAACACAGTTTTATAGCAATCTCTGCTAGACCAATCATATTATAAGAATAATGTGCTGGATACAGCTCATTTCATGGATACATTTCTGGATGTGGAAAATGTCTTCAGGACTTTTTATTCCCCTATATTACCCCTGGAAAATCTGCAAGGTCGGCTTGAAATTTGCACTCATATAATAAACAAGATGTATTTGTCAGTACAGTCAATTCGTCAGTTTCTCTCTTTGAATAAATTCATTCAGTCTTATCTGTACTCACTTTAAGGACATGGTCTACATACTTCAGTCAGTGCTTTTGCTGTTTGTTGAGTGTTTCTAGTGTGCAAGACAGAGTTACACCGGTTATACTGGGGGACAAAGCACTGTTATTTATGCCATTTTGCCTAAATGTACTCCAGATTTTACAGACTGATCACATGCTTGGCTCTCTGGCCTGCTCTGCTTTTCACAGATGAACAAGTAAAAACAAGCAAAGGAGGCCTGAAATGTTACTGTTGTCTTACCAAGATAACAGTGGATTTTGTGTGAGACTGTCTATCATAAATTTTGAGTTATCTGTAACATTTTTACTCCATAGTGGTTCGTGCCTCTGGTATGCAAACTATTCACATGGTCGCTTTGGAGGTATCTAGTTACACAGACTATTGCGACAGGAGCTATTTATGTCTAATCGTGTTAGTGCCCATGTTAGGGGATGTGCATTGACAGACACCAGTTGACAATCAAATGCCTGTGACCATAAAAAGCATGCTGTTAGACTACAAAGAGATAACAGATCTTTTAAAAATCCAGCTTGATTTCTTGAAATATCGGAAATAATAAAGCCCAGAGATTAATTTTACATAATAAAGGATTCTTTTTTTCCTTTTTTTTTTTCCCGTTTTTATTTATGTTAGTAATTTTCAATTTCAGCTTCATCCAGGTTCTGTGGATCTCACCAAGCATTCCTTAAAAATGGCCATTATCTAGCTTTTTAAACCATCCAGTCCACAAAAGCAGGACACAGCCTTAGTAGCACAGGAGTCATGTAGTTATCACTGTGGCCACTTGATGTCAGCAGGAAAACACATTCTTATCTTTTTGCTTGGCTCAGATACAGCAAGCTAAAGATGAGAGATTTCATGGCACAGCAACAGCCTTTCCAAAGTAAGATAATGGTTGACCGTTGATGGAATCCGCAGACCGATATGTTTGGTTATAAAATAGGGTTAGCATCCAGAGTAAACTGCTTCGTGTTTTTAGTGGTTGAAATTGTAATGTCAAAAATAAAAACAGTATTCACATAGCAGTAGGTTACTACAAGATCTGAAAAAATGTTCTTGTGTTTTGATACCAACTGATAAGTAAAATGTTCATTTGATCTATGTCCAAAATCAATATGTCGCATTTTTATTCATTTTTTGCCTATGAAAGAGACCTTTTCTATAATTTGGATTTTGGAAATGGGATCAAGTGCATTTTGTGTGAGCGTGTGACGTCAGTGGCCTGATTGATGACAGCCCTCCTACCTCCCTCTGTCTCTTTCTGCTTCCCTGGGGGTCCTGTTAACTCCATTCTGCCCCCCCCATGGTCGTGTGATACTTATCGGATTATAAACCCTAACCAACAGCAAACCACAACTGCCCTTCTAGATCAGTGTCAACAGCCTGACAAAGACAGCACACCACATTTACGGAATAATCTACAGTTTTATACATTCCTGCTGCACTGGCCAAAAAAATACTGCATTAAAACTAAAGCGATGATCTCAAGTGAAAAGATGTCACGTTAAAATTTGAGGTGCTACTTTTTGATCACAATTAGGCTGCTCTGCGGCCTGAGCATTTTCGTTTAAACTGACATTTGCAGCGTGGAAAAGACGAGTAGTGCACTCTTCGGCATCAATGGGAGGCTGGGCAGCAGCAGAGCAGTGTGTGAATGAATCTGGGGTGTGGTGCACTGTAGCAGCAAGTTGGGTGGAGAAGAGAAGCACTTACGTAAGACAGGCCTGATGATGACTCATGCCTGCTTTTATTAACACACACTGCAGTTATGAACCACCTTTGTTATTGTCGCCACATAAGCCATCTCTGTTTCCTCATTGGTGAAATATCGACACACCTGTAAGAACGACTATTGAATGTGACTGAGACGGAGGATTTGCATAGGTAATGGTAAGCTTAGTTTATTATATAACTGACTTCATTCATTCATAGAAAACAAAGTGGGTTTATTCCATTGCCTGAGAGTGAGTCAGACAGTCAGACACAAAGCTTTACATAGTGAATTCTCAGGAAACACGCTGCTTTGCTGTTTTATTGATTTATAAAAACAGTTCTTCAAACCATTAGATCACATAAGAGTAATGCTTCACCAGGGAAATGCCCTAAAATGGCATTACCAAGCTATACCAACTTAGCTGACTATGATTAATACATGTACAAACTGTCCGGAAGAGCGAGGAATACCCCGGACACAGTTAACGTGCTGTCTTCCCACACACACACACACAGACCTCATTTAAAGCCAACAGGCGTTTGGGTTTAGGATTCCTTTTTTTCTTGCTTGTCTACATCGTGTGGCCTTGGAAGCTGTCCAGTGCCAAATATTAAAGATTAATCTCTGGAAATTTCTGTTATTCACCATTCACAATAGCAGAAAATACATGAATATAAGCTCCCAGATTCTCTGACCCATTTCCAGCCGTTGTTCCTTTTTAGGTCATGTGACAGTGACTTTTTGTTTGTTTGTTTTGGCTGTGTAAAATGATGTATTCATTGTAAATGATTACATAAATACATAAATACAGTTTTAATTGAATGTCTGTATGAGAGCGAATGCTAGGTTGTTTTTGTTGCCATAAATACACAATGAGGAAGTGGAACACTTTAGACAAAGAGAGAGTGGAGAATGGAAGGACTGCAAATCAAACTGGAACAGACGGAATATTGTATCATGACGCTCCATCCCACTTCTGGTGCTGAGAACACTAAAGTACTGTTTCTGGACTGCCTTGCCATAATGGCCCATAGAACAGCGAGACTACAAGACACAGAATTCTCAGATTCCACAATAACTATTCATGGAATCAAATGAATAACAGCTATTGTTTTGTTTTAATGCACCACTGGAGGGTTTATCTATTTTTACTTCTTGGAACCATGTAGTTATGCATGTAAAATGAAGAATACACACTGCACACTCAAGTTATAGAGCTGAACAACAATACTGAAATTCTCCAAGTCCTGCAATAAAATATTAGCCTACATTACTTGAATTATTGCTTATTTATTAGCATTTTAAAACTCAATTTAATTACTTATGCTATTGACAGTGTATTTGACAAAAAATTGCATGAAGTAAGTTTTAAAAGCTGATCACAAAGGTGAGTCCTGCATTTGGCACTATGGCATCATGTTTAATATACACTCGCCAGCCACTTCATTAGTTACACCTTGCAGGTACTGTGTTGGACCCTTTGCCTTCAGACCTGCCTTCAAAACAGTGCTGGAAACCAGACAGATGATTTGAGCTTTGTGACATGATGCGTCATCCTGCTGGAAGCAGTCATCAGAAGGTGTGTACACTGTGGTCATAAAGGGACAGACATGGTCAGCAACAATACTCAGGTAGGCTGTGGTGGTTAAATAGTGCTCATTTGGTACTAACGGACCCAAAGTGCGCCAAGAAAATATCCCCCACATCATTACATCACCACCACCATCCTGATCTGTTGATACAAGGCTGGGTGGATCCATGTTTTCATGTTGTTTTTGTGCCAGATTCTGACCCTACCATTCAAATGTGGCAGGAGAAATTGAGACTCGTGGGACCAGGGAAGGTTTTTCAAATTCAATTCAAAGGTTTTTCTGTTTTCAAAATTTTCCTGAACCTGTATGAACTGTTTACTATTTCCCTGTTCTTAGCTGATAGAAGAGCCATCCAGTGTGTTTGTCTGCGGCTTCGAGCTTCATGTGGTGTTTGTTTTCAGAGATGCTCTTCTGCATGGCCACAAGCAGTGTGGTCATTCTCCTCTGACTTTATCAGCAAAGCATTTTCAACCAGACAGCGTTAGCTTACTGGATATTTTCCCTTTTCAGACCATCCTTCTTAAACTCTAGAGATGGTTGTGTGGGAAAATTCCAGTGGATCAGAAGTTTCTGAAATACTCAGACCAGCCCGCCTGGCGCCAGAAACCATGACACATTCAAAGTCATTTAAATCACCTTTTTTCCTCATTCCGATGTTCGTTTTGAACCTCAGCCATGTCTACATGCCAAAATGCATTGAGATGCTTTTGCCTTGCTTACCTAATAAAGCTGCCATTTACTGCACTAACTATGTAGTAAAGTAAGAAGCTGCAATATTTAGTACATGGATGGCAGTTTAAGGCTCCTCTTGGCTTGGTGCTGTTAGCTGTTAGTGTGGGTTTTGTTTGTGAAAACAGTTTTCTCTTAGAACTAAAAGCAACTCAAGAAGACATGTGAGACTAAATCAAAGAGGAAAATTGTGGGCAGGGATATTAGTGAGCTGAATGGGTCAAAACCTGTGCAGAGCATTCTCATTTACATATTATATAATTTGAGTCATTGTTCATTTTAAAATATTAATCAAAACTGCTTCAAGTAATATGCGTTTTTTATGTTTTGCTACAGTGTAAATAGTTCAGTTGGAGATGTTTAAAGGGGCTTACTTTTGTTGGTTTGTTTGTGGGTTTGTTTTGAGTGACACGTGGAGATTCCTGCTATTGGCACTACGGCATCAATATTTCAGGCACCGATGACGTAGAAGTACATCCCGTAGCACAGACATGCTTTTCATCTCACTCAGCAGTCCAGTACTATGAGCAACATATGGCCTTGTATGAATGGCATACCAGACAGCAAGACATTTCCAGCATGGCCTCCTGTGTAGCTCCTGAACGGGAGCGCAAAATAGACAGATGACCTTTACTTTGTGTTGGGTCTGCACAAGGAATGTTTTCTTTCACTGACTTAGCTGCAGATTAAAACTGCAAATAACTATCACTCTGTTCTTGTGCTTGGTGAGCGCAGGCTACTGTACATTACTGGATGGTGAATTTGGCTATGAAATGAGAGACTTCTGGTGTTAACAGATGGCCGCTTCGGCCTGCCACTCGGATTCCATGGGGCTCTGTTTTACACATGACCCAGTATTCTCTTGGCCAAAACTTACACTTCTCTTCCTCCTCAGATAACATACATGTCTCCCAGAACAGACTGATGTGACTTAGAAAGGTTTTGAGTTCAAATTAAGTTTACCAAAGCATAATATTTGTTTTGATTTTGTCGTTATGTTGTTAATTTTTGCAATATGGTAACAAATCACAAAGTTGAGCTTTTTGGCATCTTAAATCTAACTTTAAAAATCTTTTTCCCTTGAAAACAAATGTGGGAAAATAGGAAGGATTGAAAATGGCTTTGCTGTGATTCCAAGCATCTGGGAATCAAATGGCAATCTCCCAAACGGGAAATTGGCATGATAACACATACCATTCCTCTGTAGTTATACATGGCAATAGGAAATTTCCATGTTTCCGTGCACTTATGAACTGACTAAGAAGAATTAAACACTTCCACGATCATCATGAGTGCTGGTAAAAAACAAACAAACAAAAAAATAGCAGGTATTCGTATCATAAAATATGACACAACCTTTTAGATATAACAAAGACAGCAAGGCTCAGGGGACAGAGCAGAACTGCATCTATGATGTCATCCCCTACTCAGTGTCATGATGTCAGGGACAGCATTCGCCCAAATACTGAGATTAGGATTATTCTCGTTTGCTCTGAACATCTGCTGTACACAAACAGAATGAGACCAGCAGGAGTAAAAATCCCTGCACTAAAGATGGCAGTTATTTAGATAAGAATGGCTTTTATAGCAGGAGGGCCAAACATTCATAGGATCGTGGTCACCCCTTTCGAAATGTACGAATGAACTCTTATTTTATGGAAATAGCGTAAATAGTCCTCTGTGAATACAGTGGCTCTGTGTTCAGTGAGGGTGAACTGAATAAATGAGCTAATGCTGTTAGTGTGCATCAGAAGCAGAAGCAGCTGTGAAATTATTGTCAGTCATGCAGTATGTTAAGTATGTTCTTATAACCACAGCAGGTGTGAACCAGCTCTGGCTGGCTTTTGCTTAGCCCCAGCAGCACAGGCACACACACACACACACACACACACACAAATACAACATAAGCATAAGCTTGCAAACAGGCACAGGCCCCTTCCAACCCCCACCCAGAGAAAATCAAGTCAGTCTCACGCACATCTGCTTCACCAGCAGTGGCTGCTGAGTAAGCACTACATTAGCCTCTGCTTCCCTTCATAAGTGATCATAACAGGACAGAAAAAGTCCTTATATGTCACAAAAAATTAAAAACAATAACCAAAAAACATCTTGGTGGGAAAAAAAGAAAGAAAATGACATGCACGGGCATCCATTTCCTGTAAATGGAAGTCAATCATCTTTCTTTATCAAAGGTTTGCTTAAAAGGTTCTGCCAAACTTCAGAATGAACTCTGTAATTTCACACGTTTCTTGAATGAGCAAGTAATGGGGAATACACCGTCTGCTCAGACCTCACACCCAGCTTTGAAGTTGGCAGCAAAACACAAAGTGATTCATAACTGCAGAATGCAAAAAGCTATTTTTAAATCTCAGGTGAGGCATTCCACAAATAACAGGTGTCAGAAGTGCTGAATGGTAGATGCATGGGAATCTCACTTATGAGCACCAATTTGTACATTCTACCTTAAGAAAAGTTTTTGATAGACACTAGTGTGCAACGGCAATAAAATCAGGTATTTAAAGGTGTGTAACCATTTACATCACTCTTCTTTACTTGTGTACAGCACCGACGATACGTTGTGGGTCTACGGTGCCGTTTACAGATAAGTTCATCATGATTGTTCTCACTCCATTATCCCCAGGCACCGTTCACTAGTTTTCCAATGCACTGCAGCAACCCATTGCCTTTGCCTTAGAGTGGGTGTCTTTTCAGACCTAATCATAGCTTTAGCCTGCAGGTATGTGGCTTGCCAGGTTCAGTCATGCTGGAAAACCCATCATTCAACAACTTTTATCATCACAACTGCGAGGTGTTGGCACGTCTTTTCATGTGCTATATTGCTGCTCGGAGAGCTGTAAGGTTTTATATCTAACCCGCCAAAATATTCTCATTTGTCTTTGTCTTAAAGCTGGAACTAAAAGAGTTTTAATGTAGTATTTAATTCATTAAATGCCATATGGTGACAGTTATTGGACAATGAACTGCTGTATGGATAGGGGGACAATACAAAGCATTTCCCCCCATCTCTACTTTTTTTTTTTTTTTTGTCTGACTTAGAAAGCTTGGCTTTGGTTCGTGAAACAATTTCTTCAGGAATTTATTACACCATCTTTCTGTCATCTGGCAAAGAACATTTGAATAAATCTCCCTGACAAGGTAGAAAAGATACGAGACCTACTGAGCATTCAGGGAGCTGTAATGACACATCAAATGGAGAAAACAAAGAACTGCTTACCAATTCAGAAACTTCCAGACAAAACTCAAGCCGTCTAATTATTGTTTTAAGGGATATGAGATAGAGTATATTGTTTGCATGGTATTATGAAATATACTTAATGTACTTTCTTTTAATGAAGAAAATGACTTTTTTTTTTTTACCAGAAAGTAAATACTTTCTTGTAAACTTTGTGTGAATGACTTCTTTTTAATTGGTAGCGTGAGAAAAGCAAAATGACATGTGTTAATTTCCCTCTAAATGGTAGCAAGAGTGTTAAAGAGTTCTCAGTTCTTCTTTGTAAATAAACAAATTTCATTAATGGCTTTATAGGATATTGCCCCTTCCCCACCCCCCTTCAGGAAATGTGCAAATCTTAATAAACAACAAACAAAAAAAGGTAATTTCACTAGGAATAACAGCTATTGTGCAGCACTGTTATTAAATTTTATCACTCTAGAGGAGTGAAGTTGCAGAGGGGAGCTGTCCGAAGTCTTGTATCTGTGATGGAGTACATGCTGTGTCATCTTCCTCTTCCTTTAAGCAATATATGAGTGACTGGTGGGTGTGCCTGCACTGTGGTATTGACAGATCTGGCCTTGTCACTTGTCTTGTGTCAAGAAAGCCTGTGGGAGACAGGAAGTCGGGCTTCAGAGTGGACAGAAAACAGACATCTGACCACAGTGGCAACCTTGATCCCAGAAAACACTGAACAACTGCTTGCAACTCTCTCTGGATCTCTCAGAGCCCTGTTTGTTACTGACTCAACCACGTAACCACCTTTGTTTTGAACGTACGTTATCGACTCTCAGTAAAAAGAAACCAAAAGTCTAAGCAAAGACAAACAAATCATATTCAAGTAAAAATATACAATATATTTGAACTATAAACTTTTACAGAATGTCTTGGACATTTAGCTTTACGCATACTATACATAAGGGTCCAACAAGGGTCACTTTCATATTCTTGTTGATTTAAAAAAAAAAATGTTCCCATGGCAACCACATTTTATGTACATCTTTATAAACATACCAAACAAAACAGCCCTTGGGAGCACTTTAAGAGGCCATGATGAGATACAGATGCCTTGTATAAAAATCCCTGAAAATGTCTCACTGTGAGGTAAGAATACACTGGTCAATCTCATTTCCTTTTATGCCCTTTCATTCATCAAACTCATTCATTTGTTCTGAGATGAGACGGGCGACAAAGCACAGCTAATTACACGTCATCTTTCTCGAAACATTACTTTTTCGTCAGAAGTAGCTGCAGACTGAAGAAGGTTGGATTAAAAAACAAGGTGGACGTGTACTTGTTCATAAACTGAATACTTACATATTTGTTCCTTTCAGCTGACTAAAAGGACACTCCTACACGTTATACCTATAATTTCATGTTAAGGTATGGTCAAGGCCTCACCAACAACAGGTTATATGACGTAAAGGTTACAAGAAAAAACCTTGATAGAACAAAGTCCCATGCAAATAATGCAGCTTTGAGCAACAAGACGTACAGGGAGCGTTTTTGAAGGATAACATATTCAAACTTTGATATTTTGCGATAAAAAATATCACAGTTAAAATATATATATACACAGAACAGGCTGCCAGATCTTACATGTAAAGTCTAATAATGTTTAGCAGAAATTTGTGAAAGTATTCTGAGTGAAAGTGGAAGAAGAAATATTAATGATGTATTTAAATATTTATATAAGAAAAACTGGACAGTAATTCAAGGTGGGATCGCCGCAGTAGCCATTTTCCCCCCATCAGCTTAGGTAACCCCCCAAAATATCTCATATCGGTCATATCGGCCAAAGACTTTTTTTTAGACCTTCAAGGCAATATTGATGACTGATACAAATACAGGAACATCCATTGCACAGCTGGTGAAAAGCGAATAACAGTCAAAGAACAATGCTAGAGAAATGTCCTGTTATTATGGCTGTACATGACCATTCATTAATACCATGTATGTCAGATACCAAAAGTCATCATTGTGTTAGATATTAAGGCATTGAGACTGGATCTAACAGAGTATGTTTTCTGCATATAGGAGTAGTTCCTTTTGGTGCAGAAATACTGAAACTGACGTACTATAAGTGTCAGCCATCTGACAGGCTCAGAAACCTCAGAGTCACCTCAGGAAACCACAAAAAAAAGGCTGTTCTATCACATCTCATGTCGACTCCAGCGTATCTAGCTGAAAGACATTGTGATTGGTTGGTGTGGTGAAAAAGAGCTGCTCCTGGTTGGTAGAACAGTTGTCACAGGGACTGTGCAGCCCCAGAGTTCTCTCAAAGTCCAAGAGCTGACCCATGAAGTTGAAGTTTGGCGAAATGTTAGACTTCTTCCTCTTGACAAAGTCGTAAGCATCATTCAGAGAGAGGTGGAGTCTCTGCATCAGGTAGGCCACAGTGACGGTGACTGAGCGGCTGATGCCGGCCAGGCAGTGGACCAGGATGCCACATTGCTTTGACCTAGCCTCGTCTGTGAGAGAAAAAGGTAGACTAAGGTCAGCATAACTCTTTGGTTATTTTTGTTATCAATGCCGTGTCTGCTTTTAACAAAACAAACACAGCATACTTAAAACCCCGTTACTTGCCAAAATTAGCAAGCAACTTCAATCTAAACAACACAACAAAGCTTGGCAACCCAGCAACCCGAAATCCCGACAAAGCGTGTAATAGACACGCCGGTCCACTGTGTCCAATTCACGCTTTGCCTCTCCAAAACCTGAAATGTAGTTGTAGCAATCTGCAGTAACAGCAGAGGGAGATATTTTATATCAAGCCAACATGAAAATAATCACCAGAAAGCATTTAGACAGACATTAATAACACATTAACATGTATATAGATATTAGCTTAAACGACTCTAAAGATTAAGGGCTACATTAAGGGAATGTACTTATACGTTTTTTGCTCACTAACTAAATATATTATCTCCCCCAACTGGTAATGCAATGTCTGCATGTAGTAATGCAACTTCTGCCAATGTGTCAATTTCATGTTTTGGAAAGGCAAAACGTGAAATTGACACGATGCACCAGCGTGTCTGTTTTACACTTTGGCGTGATACTGGGTTGAACCCTTTCATCAAACACAGCTCAGAGTGGAAACAACTTTTCCTTCCTCATTCTGGTTCATGATGCAGAACCGCAGCCACCAAACAAACAAGCGAAAAGCTGTGGTTTCAGGTGCAGTGACGGGAAGAGACGCTAAATCAAAAGCAAAATTAAAACACAGCGTTGCGATGCTGCTAGAAACAAAACAAAAAAAGGAGGAAGTTCTCTTCCAAGGTTGCCATCCTGTATAAATGTGATAATGCTGTCTAACACCTGAGAGCATCATCTTTAATCACCCACTAAACTCCCACCTGTCCAACAAGCACATTCGAGAACCAACTGAGCTAACTAATGGATAGCTCAAGCATGCTCATTTGTTATTTTATTATTAATAAAAGAAATAAAAGTAAATCCCTCATTTGTTTGTGTTTAATCCCACGAACAAAAGCTGCCAAGCCTACTTGAACTTACAACCTACTTTCGCATGACACGCCTCGTAGACAAACAAACTAAACTTTCTGAAAAGTGAGTCTCCAAGTTTTTTTTCCAACAAAACCAATATCTGAGTTACTCACCTATAAATGATATTGCCTCTGGAAAGAACTGGGACAAGTTCTGACTCCAGTGGTCCGAAATGGGGATCTGTTTGTACCTGAAGTGTCCATCATGCTCAAACATGTTGGGGAGATTGGGTGTGACATTCAAGATGTACTTGATGTTGTACTGGCCCAGCACATCTAGGTTAGTGGAGTCTTTGGCACAGCCCAGATAAAGGTAGGGTAGGATTTGGACAGGGAAGGCAGGCTGATTACTCGGAATGGGGCTCTCCTCGGACTCTGTGGCACTGGTAGGCTCGCGATCAGACTCCCCATCGGAACAATCGGAGCTGATTCTGAGATTTCCGAAGCCCAGAACAGACACTGGCGGTGAGGAGCTGGGACAGGAGCTGTCCAAGAGGGTCTCACAGTGCTCTGGGTACTCCGTGTGGAACTTTACAAACCCACCTGGACAAGAGCCAAAGACACAAACAAGTCACATATACACATTTAAAGCATTTTTTTCCTTAAAGTGCAACCTTATATAAAAGTTTATTTAAACCACATATCAATGGAAAATCCCTGCTGGGTGCTGAGACTGGCAATACTGTAAAGACCCCCCAAAGAGGCCATTCATGAAATGCATGCCTGTTCCTGCTAGAGCAAAACATGGCGCAGCCATTTTGGAATTTTAATTGAGAATCTCAGTAGTGACACACAAACTTCTGAACAAGCTTCAAACCGCAAACACACAGCACAGGATGAACATCTGCGCAGGACTAACATTTACGTTTGTATAGCGCAATAAACATTTACAGTTTCGTTTTAAACCCCAGAAGCTAAAAAAGGAAACCTCACAGTTAAAAAAAAACTTCACAGTCTCCCAACTTCTGCTCCACCGAGGAAAAAAATCATTTCTTTGCCTTTACTTCTTATAATAAAGTTTTGCTGCTGTTGGGCCAAATCTTACTTTACAAATTTACCTTAAAGGAAACTTATGCGCCGTGAGGCATTTATCCTTATGAACTCAATTACAAGTACAGAACATTTGCATACACTGTTCTCTGTTTGTTGTTTGCTTATTTTAACGGCAAAGCTATTTACCTTCCAGATAATACGCTGTACAGCCGTCTTCCCACA
Source organism: Pelmatolapia mariae (assembly GCF_036321145.2). Lineage (NCBI taxonomy): Eukaryota > Metazoa > Chordata > Actinopteri > Cichliformes > Cichlidae > Pelmatolapia > Pelmatolapia mariae. The sequence goes on along the minus strand of NC_086244.1, from coordinate 20,694,965 downwards.
GTTTCTGAAGAAGCAGACCCAGAACCGACGACGGAGTCCCGCTGTCCTGCCAGCCCACGGAGCACTCATCGTACAGGAGGACCGTGTCCGTCTTGCACCGTCTCATGAACTTCTCCTTATCCTCGTGGTTGGGAATGATAGCCCGGATAGGTATGTTTCCCTTTCTGAACCTCCGGAGCATCAGCCCCGGAATGGCCAGGTTTATGGCGGTCTCTATATGGGATGATTCATAAAGCTCATGTGAACGACAGTCCAGCAGGAGGAGAGAAGTGCCCCCGGACTCTAACTCGAGTTGCAGCCATTCCACGCTTTTACTCGGCGTCACATTAGACATATCGGAGTCAATAGCATACTACTTGCAAGTGCAAACACTAACTACATAGTCCTCCGATCGACGAAAACAAACAAACAAAAAACAAAAGAAAAGAAGAGGAAAAAAGCCCTACATATCACCCGAAAAAAAACACGTTAAATGTTGCCCCGCCAGTTCGTGGTGCTTCTGCTTGAGCGAAGAGATTTCCCCTTTTTCCTCTTCTCTATTTCCATCAGTCAGTGAGTCTGGTCTGCCCCCAACAAAGCAAAGACTCAGTGGAGACCTATTTGCACTTTAATTTACGAGACACAGTTTAAATGTGGACGCTTTGTGGCCAATAGTCTCTTCATCAACTTCAACTGCTCCACATCGTATCCGGGGCATCCATGCGCATTCTCTTCTTACCATTCCGATGCATGCATGGGAGGTTTTTTTTTTTTTTAGTTGACAGTAGAGCAACTCAAGAGGGAGGAGTTTTATCCTTACGATTTAAAGTCATAGCGGAAATATAACAAAGTTTGTTATGACCAAGTCTCAATGAAACCACTTTTTGTCAATCGCCGTATCATGAGCGAAACATTTCTTTGCGATTTTGTAACATTATAGCGAGTTTTTATTTAGAAGGGAGCTGTTGGCACTCGGTATTATTACATTTTAGTAACACTGGGCGATTTTTATTCTTTTCTAAAGTATATTTCCCCCCACCCTTTGAGAACAACATGTAGGTTAGTATAACAGATATATTTGCACATTTGTATCTTGAGGTGTAACTTATCCTTTGAGATGCTTAGAACTGAGGTGGAACTGCATTGGTCCATATAATAATGCATTATTATTGTAGCATTATCTCTTGGTCACAGCCACGTTCCCCTGACCTGTGTGGAATTTTCTGTGGGACCTTCATGATACCCTTTTGAAACCGAAATCCAATGATATACTGCACTGTAGCTGTTACTATGCAGCACAGTCCAGTTCATTACATAGACTGTAGTGTGTGGTGCAGTATTTAAGATTAAAATCACACCCTTCAGGAGGTAAAAAACAAAAATGAGATTAATTCAGACACTTTTAGCTGGTGATTCATGTAGTTACATAATATTTGTGTTATCTTTCATGATGATAATATTCATAATCAGATTGGACACACCCCTGAAGGTGGAAATAGAAAGAAATTCACACCTCTTCCCTTTTAACTAATTTCCTTAAATTTAAATATCATGGGGACTGCTAAGCGTGCTGTTGTGCTTTACTAAAAAGCACAACAGCACGGTCCTCCAAGACACTGACATAGTACATCACTGGTGTATAATAATGCAGGCGGATTGGGAGAAATAAGAGAAGGGAAAGGAGAGAGGGAGAGGGTGATGCATGCAGTGGGAACCCAGCCATGCAGCTCATCTGTCTGCACACGTGAGTGGGGGGACACACAGATGTGCAGGGCATCGGGATTAACACAGTATGAGAAATGGAGCTAAATACACTCACATTCACACACAAACGCTCGCAGCCACAAACTGATCAGACACTCCGCAGCACGCATCGTATCACTGCCATTCTACACCTTACTGCCGTTTCAGCACCTGCAGCCAGCAGCAAACTTCTTCATCATTTCAAGGGGTCTGAAAACCAATGCACACACAGACACACACACACACTGCCTGTGGGCCTTCATGCCAGCATGATTTCCGCTCCAGTTCAGCTATCTTACAGGAAGTGTAGAAAAGTTGGACCTCCCCTAAAACTTTCCAATAAGGAACTGAACAGCCCGTATCTACAAAGGACAGTGATGGGAAGGGAAGTAATGTGTGATAATGAGGTCAAACAATGCACAAGACCCCAAATGCCAAATTATAGCCTCTGTAGCATACGTCTCGTGTGATAATATCTATGCATAATGTAATAAATCAAACGCTACTAAGTCAACTAAATGCATAACAAGAACATTCACTTAAATAAAACCAAATATGGGTGTGCTCTGAGCTAGCAAGACTTGCATCATATTGGTGGTCTACTCCACTTCCACCAACACGGTTACATAACGGGCTCTAAACGTGAGCTCATGGTAATTCTCGCAGAGCAAAGAGGGGAAACGTCTCTGCTGCAGAATCCCATGTCTTTCATGTCAAGTGCTGCTTCAAGGGCTTCCACGCAAACACGGTGGATACACAAGCACCCTCCTGTAATGTCCGGATGCACAGTTAGATGAATTAAGAAATAAGCAATAAAGCAAGCACTTCCTCTTCATTGATTTCTGTCTTTGCGTTGGAGTGTGTTAATCTAATCATGGTGATCACGGCCTACAGCATAGAGCACCATATCACGTAAGAAAAAATACTGATAATACTGCTGTTACAGTTATAGCAGATTAAGTCAGTAGTTCATTTAATTGAAATTTGTATCTAAAATCTCTGATTTTACAGTTGTGCCATGCTGTGAGCTGTATGGAAGTGTGTTTGTCGGATTTTAATACAACCAATGTGATCTCACGTGTTATCTAGATGGGAAACACAATATCCTGTTTTCTGCTGATACCCTCTAGTGGTTCATTACAAAAGCTGCTGCACCAGTTATGAGTCATCTGCAAAGGGAGGTGGTGTCTGATGTCACTGCCTCACAGCTGCAAAGAGGAGGCCCAGTGTGCCTCCATGTGGTGAAGCCATGAATGTCACAAAGGGCATTTCATGAATGAAAAACCAGATGACCACAAATCTGCCCTTAAGATTATTTTGCATGCAGAAGACTACTACAATGAACATCTGTATCTGTCGTTTCATATGTTTCACATTAAAAATGAAAACAGAAGAATATTTTAACAGTAAAAAAAAAACAAACTATTTTGCTTATGCTATTTATTTTATTTCCTAATCTGTAAAACTGAATTGCAATCACCCTTTAGCATGCCTTAGTTGCAACAGATATATCTCTGTCAGGAGTAAAGCATGTAATAAAATTCCTCATATATCAGTACAGCACATATGCACCACAGATACCCTAACTGTCATATAAATGTATGAAAATAAAACTGGATGAGCCCACAAAAACATAAAACAAGATCTGATCGGAGATCATTGTGGGCTGCTGGATAACTGTGTATCAGAGTGCAGGATATTTCATACCATGGGGTTGATATATGTAACAAAGCCAGCACCAGCACACAGCAACCTTACTTACTGGAATAAATGAAAAATGAAAATGTGAGCCTTTGGAAATATGGAACAATACAGAAGACCATTAGTAGGCTACTGAATTTAAGCTGAAACAGAAAGTCAGCCACAGTAAAAGAAGATGTGTTAGAAAGCAAAGTGGCCATCTTGGATAAAAAAGTCACACCATGCACAATTTGCGTTGTAAATTGTGCATACCTTGCACTGGAAGCAGATATATGCTTTTTGTTTAGCACAAGGGGTTGAATGTCTGAAGAACACAGTATGAAGTAGTCCTTTGAATACAATGTCCAAGAAAAACAATGATTATTTAAATGGCACAAAATTATAAGATTAAACGTAACCAAAGAAAAAGATTTAAAGCTTGATAAATATCGGCAGCAAATCATTGGCCAGATAAAATGAAAACAAATTTGTTAGGATGACATGAGATTGACATGGCCATGGACTACACTGCCTGCATACAGTTGAATCTGATGTGCACAATGTATGCATGAGTGAAAACAGTAGATGGAACTAGGGGTAAAGGTTTCTACACTCCAAGAATGACAGAAGATTTGAAAACTATGGCCTGGTCATAATTGGATTCACAGTTCTAGACTGAAGTGAAAGGTAGAGTAACAAAACTCTTCCAACAAACAGCAGCTGAAAAGATTCATCTGAGAAGAACGCAAGAATATCTGTCCACATATTTGTCCACTGCTGTCATCCTTTTCCCAGAATACTCAAATATATTATTAAAAAGAAATACAATTAAAAATATTAGAAAATCAAAGAATGAAATATGAAATCCAGTAGACTAGGAACACAGATCATTTATTTAAATATATGTGAACATAAAAACCTCTGTGATGGAAACTATGTTCAGTATTTAAAGTTTGAGTTCAGTACCTCTTTGAAAAAAAACTACATTTTGCACATATATGTAACAGCTAATTCATGTAGAAGCTGTAATTTTTAAAAAATGTAAAAGAGTTCATTGATGCTTTAACCACACACAGACTGCATGTTTATTTAAAATAATAATTAAAAAAAACAGCTTAAATATCATGAGAATTCAGTGCTTTTGGTGATATCAGGCAACTGATGATATCATGGGACTGAGGCCTTCTCTCTCACACTCATCTTTCAAAGTGAAGAAGTTGCTGGCAGAAGTTGCACTCTGCTAAGGAGGGCGACCTCAGGTCCAAACCCACTTCCTTTCATGTTTCACAAGCCGATCTGTGAAGACAAAGCAACACAACAGATTCAGTGACGACTCTGCTGAGAATTACAGATGTTAGATAACCTTAACAGCTTAAATACTGACCAAATAATCCTATCATAAGCGAGGTTTTTAAACCATTAGTTGGTTCACTATCTGATGAAGCTATAAAGTAATACCTTTCATCATCTTTGTTACTTAATGGCCAGGCAGATTATTGAGCATAAAAGTCAACTTTTTAGCATTTTACACTTCAATATGGTAAGGAGAACTCAACAAAAACAGGATTGGCAACTGAATTCTTAAACTGACACACTAAAAAAGTAGTCCATCATCTGGGGAGTGTGGTCTGTTGTGGGGGCAATCCGCAGCAGCTCCTCTCCTTTACCCACGGCGGGGTAGTCAATCGCCTGAACGTTGATGTTGTCACAAGACGTCATAGTGTCACAGACCACAGTGTTCTTCTCTGCATTTCCCACAGTCTTAGTCTCAAATTGAATTTTGAGTGTAAGACGGAACTTATTCTATAAGAGAGATTTACAGAATCTCTCATGGCCAGTTTATTAGGTACACCTTTTGAACTACTTGTAAATGCAAATATGAAATATAATTATATAAGTATAAAAAAAAAATCAAAAGCGAGTCCAACTTGTTACTAGCAAAGTGGGCCTAACTAAGTGTTTAGTGAGATACGGTTAAAAAAAATATCCAGGCATCAAATGTCTGTTTCAGAACCAACTGTCCTGTCAGCTAAAGATTCCATGGGCAATTCGTGCAACAGCATAATGTGCATGAATTTTCTTACTTGGACAGGAATAATGTGGTTTGGGCAGTGAACCACAGGAAAGCCAGAATCCATCAGCATCTGTCGAAGCAGCTTGACAGTCATCTGATGTTTCCTTCTGAGCACCTGGCCTTCTTCACTTTTCAGGATCTTAATGTATTCCCCCGCCAACAGCATGGGGGGCAGAGACGTGGTAGAGAAGAAACCTGCAGCACAACAGGGCACCGTGTCCACCAGGGGCTGGTGCTCGCAATATAGCCACCAAAACAGCTGATTGCCATAGCTGGAAATTAAATCCTCTATAAAACCTAAAACCAGTTGTCAGAAAATGTTTGCTCTCACTGATGAGGCGTCCACTTACAAAGTGTACCAGAGATGATATCCATTTCTCTGTCTTCAATCCCTCCTCCTCTGAGGCTTTATAATCCTCTAGCATGCAATTCATCCACAAATGTAATAGCACCAAACTTGTGGGCAACATTGCACATCCCTTCAAGCAGGCACACTGCTCCTGCAGAGAGCGCGGCATTGAAAATTAAAATATTTTTATTCATACAAATCAACAGTTTGCATTTATTTATTCATTGCTGACCCTGACGTGTATTAGATGTGTGATTTCATTGAATCCACTTACACAGAGAGCAATAGAAAATTCTAGAAATCCTGTACATTCTAATTAAAAAGAATAGCTGAACATTTTAAAAGCCCAATTAAAGACTTTCACACTAAAAGGAGGACCACGTACTTACCATCCATTGAACGGACAGCCTCAAAGGCAACGATTTTTGAAGTGGAGGGGTCCGATTTCTCAAGTAGCTCTTGTAGGCGGTTGGCGTCATTGTGACGATATAAACTTTTTAGCCCCGCTGTTTCTTAAACCCTGAATCACTGACGCATGGTTTCCGGCTTCCGAGTAAATTTCACAACCTTGCAGAATAAACAAAAGAAAGAAGAAAATCTCTCCAATACATTTCAATCAAAATAAGAAAATGTGTAACAATTCAAAGACATTCAACTTTAGGTCACTTATTACATTAGTTTCAGCCAAAATTGAAGTAGCTGGTAGCATCTTTGACAGGGTAAACTATGTAGAGTCATTGGCTACAAAGCAGAGAGTGAACAGCTGTGCTGCATCCTTCCCAGGCAGGTCAGGGAGTTCATAATGAAGATCCACATGGAAGTTGCTTGTTATTGAAATGTTTGGTGCTCCCCCTGCACTAGCACCATGCTTTTGTACAGCATATCTCCAGAACAGAAACAGAGAGAGTTTACTGTCCTGAACCCTGAATTAGTTTTTTCCATCATATTTGGTCTAAACAAAGGTAACAAGAGCTACAGATGATCAGCGTGAATACTCACATGATAGCCTTGATGACTAGTTGTTGCTGCACCACACAGGAACATCTCTCTTTGTGTGAAAAAATGTTGAGTAGTTTTCTGCTATAGGAAACGAGGAGGCAGATCGGTTCACCTTCTTAAAAACTCTATATGTGTGGTCTGTTTTTTTTTTTTTGCTTTATATCTTATTTTTAAAAAACTTGTCATACGGGAACGCAACAGCTGAAAACAAATTGTGGAAGAAGGGTTTTAAACTTCAAATCAGTTTTATTCCCTTTGAAAATAATTGCGTAATAGAAGAATCAGCTTACATCCAGGTAGTGTCAGGTGTGACACTGGAAGATAAGGGTTTTTCTGGCTCCACTGCATTGGCCTCGTGTGCCCCGATAAGATCTACAACTGATAACTTCATGTTCGTTTTTCTTATTCAAGTATGGCCCATTCAGCAGTCTTCAAATGCATAACATTCCTCAGGTTTGAACTGTCACTAAACTGTGCATACTCAAAACAATGACCTTTCACCTATTGTTTTTCCGCACCAACTCTGCAGTCAGAAAAGGGCATTTAGAGCCCACAGCCTGAACAGCTGGGGGAGTAAAGTGTCCTGTGGGCAACTTCAATTTACATTTCGGATCTGGAGTCAAAATTTTTATTACAATCAGATCGCTAAACACACACGGAAGTTGAAGAAGGCAAGGCTCTGGACAGAGGACTGGAGGCCATGCCAGTCATCACTGGGCACTTTTGTGCATAACTCACGAGTGATGACCTCCCACACAAGTGGAAGAAAACATTGGGCCCAAAATTTAAGAAAGGGCTATCAGCGGATTACTGCATCCATATGAGGGAGTCTAAAAGAAGAGGCGAAAAAAAAAAATTAAAACCCTTGGGGAAATGCAGGAGGGTAACCATGAGATATATATATATATACATATATATATATACACACACATTCCATAAAGTAAAGATTAGCTATAGGAGTACAGCCTGCTCTTGGCTACTCAGACCAGTACAATCAGATAATAAGTAAACACACATTGTGTATCACACCACTTAACCACTGACTTAACAAAAACAAGTACGTAAGGGCACCTCTCTGAGACCAGAGAGCATGTTATGTGAAAAGCCCAAGAGCCTGATTTCATTCTGCGGTCAGCTGTCCTTGATAAATGGAAAAAGGAAGGCCCCTCAAGAACCACTTTCACTAATGCAACAGTTTGGTCTTATCTAAAGCAGAGAAGAAAGCAGCTGTTCAGATGAATGCAGATACATATCTGCAACAGTCTGAGTTTCCCACGAGCCATAAAAGGCTCTAGGCTTTAGGCAAATGCTAAATTTGACTGAAGCTGAAAGTAGCTACTGATAAAAACTCCAGTTATCCCACCTTTCAGTTACTTTGATCTTACAAAAATCTGGTTTATCCTGTTGAATTAAAATGGTGTTCTACCAAAATCCAGCCGCTGACATTACAGGTTAGGTAGCTACAGTGTGTGTGTGGCAAAAGCAAAAGCAAAAGCACGCCCTCTAACAGTCACTCAGCGAGTGGAAGATGGTCCTGCAGCCCAATCAGAGGACGTTACGTTCGCTGACGTTTTTTTTTAAAGAACAAATAATAGCACACCACAAAAAACGTGGAAAATAATTACGAAAAATAAGGCAACAATGTAATATATTCAGAAGAGTTTCATATATTTTGCTATTTACATTTCTTAACGACAGTGCATATACATAGACGCAGCCATATTGGTGCGGGAAAGTCTCGTCTCTAGAGGTCTGCGCCTGCAAAGACAGGATTCCATGTGTTATTAAAGCACTCATAATATTTTCATCTGTTTGGTTCGTTTAACAGAACACTTTGTAGCCACTATGAATGATACTTTGTCAAATTAAAAATATGTTCATTACAAAATATGTGCGTATCTTTATTTTTTGTTAATTGCTTTTTTTTCTATTGGTCTAACATAAGACTATACTTGTTTTAGTAAAGCAGTATAGTATTTTGTTTAAAATTTGTGGAAATAGAGAGCTGAATACATACACACATGACTGTAACGAACACCAAAAACCACATAAAGCTTTAGGAAGTCTCGCGGTTCCAAATTTCAAGCAAAATCGCCTCCTTGTTTGCACTGAAAGTAGATCAGCAGTTATAAAAAAAAAAATCACACACATACGTCAGCAGAATTGCATCAGCAGCTCCGCATGTAAATATAAACAAATATTCCAGATTTTGTACAGTATGTATTACCATAACGGAAAATAATGTTTGCCACTTCATGAAACCTGCAACACTGTGCAGACTAGAAATATTATTTCTAATTGTCGAAATTAAAACACTGAGACGGTTAAATATTGTAAGATAAGCACCTATATAATAAATGTTACCGTCTCTGGTCATTCCGTTTGAGCTGCTCAGAAACACCGCTGCAATATGGCGGCGACGAACACGCGTCTCATAAGGGTGTAGTGATTCGTACTGCCAGCAGGTGGGGCTATTGCCTTTGGCTTCAATTTACGTCGGTTAAACCAAACGCACTTTTACTAGATTTTGGGGATGAATACTTTTTGTGTGCCTTGAACTAATGTCGTCCTTGAATTCTCACATTTATCTTTTTTATATTTTATTTTATTTTGTCATAACCCTAATAATTTTGAGTTTATGCAAATATGATGCACTTCTATGTATCAATCTATCTAAATGTACACAAAGTTACTGTTAGGCACAGACGTCACCCAAATGCCGTGTTTCTCTACTTGAGATACTCTGCCAGGTCTTTACTGCTGCTTGTTTCGCAGTCTTGCTGTGTTCACTTTGTGTCTTCAATAACTGAAATGCATCCTCTGTTAGGTTGAGATGAAGTGACTGACTTGGTCATTTAAGAATATCACACTTCTTTGGTAGCTTTTGGGTTTCTTTTGTAGTATGCTTTGGATCATTATCTGTTCGCACTGTGAAGGTCTGTGTGATCAGCTTTGCAGCATTTGGCTGAATCTGAACAGAGTAAAGCCGTGAACAATTGAGAATTCATGCCGCTCCTTCTATCAGCGGTCACATCATCAATAAACACTGTAGGCCCAATTCTATCACCAGCCATGCCATAAAACTGTCCACCACAGCAAACGTATGATATGGTATGCTTCAGATCTCTTCTAATCTATTCTTTTTTTTTTTTTCCGAACTGCAGTTTCTTTTAGTTTCTTTTTTTCTGGTAAAATCTATTCTGGCCTTGTTTTTGAGTGCAGCCAGTAGTTTTGCACCTTGTTGTAAACCATTTTTATTTACATTCATGAAGGCCTCTCTCGTAGACATCAACAATGGCTCGGCTACATCCTCATTGGCGTCACTTGGCAAAATGCTGTGACGTTGTTTTTCTTAACCAAGCAAATGATTCAGGGTCATCCACTTCAGTTGTTTTCTGTGGCACTTTTTTGGTGTTGTGGAGTTCGCCAGTCCATTCATTTTTAATGCATCAGGTTGGCCAGTCCTGCATTTTACTTGTATTTAACTTTGTGCTTTTTCAGTTTCATGATTGCCTCCTTCACATAGTAAGGTTCAAAGACATGTTGATCTAAGTTCTAGTGAACAGCTACCAAATGAGAGTTCAACCCTTAGAAAAAAATCCAGACCTTTTATTTGCTTAATTTGCCAGTGGATAATGAAAACAAACAGGCCTTGCCTGGCTGTGAAACTGCTTACCAGTTAATTTTCTAATTACCCTGAAAACAGGGGACTATGTATAAAAGATGGCTGTAATCCACAAACAGCTAATGCATTGCCTTTTTTGAACATCATGAATTAAAGTCTGCACTTTAATCACATCTTGATGGTTAAAAGTCACTGTATTGGTGTAGAGGGAAAGTTACAAAAATAACAATGTTATTGACCACTTACAGAGCTAACTACCCGTTACTACCTCTCAGCAAGAAATCATATCCTTCACAAAAAAAATCTTCTTTCTCTGGTGAAGCTCATGACATGAGTGGATTTGAATTTTAATGCACACCATCTACAACAGCTGGAAAGCAGATTATAGGGCAGCAGCATGACTTGATTTGCTGTGCCTTTGTGAATGAACATCCTCAGATACTGTGCTGCAATTACAAACCACCAAATTGTTTTGAGCACACTTGTGGTTTTTGCATCAGAAGCCAAAGACGTCAGTGGCTATGACGTCCGCAAAGCCTTGCTGGAGGAGGGGGAGAAAAAAAAAATCTACTGTACAACAGTGTGGTTTCACTTTGGAAGTACACACAAACATCTTGGGAATATCAGCAATGCTAATGAAGACAAAGTGGAAACACTCATCAGTGGGATCATGGAGGTTTTAATTACACTTCTAAACAACTGCATCCAATATACACAAAGAAAGGTGAATAAATATCCAAACACGACAAACTAACAAACTGAAGTTAATACTTTAATTTGTCTGACAATTCCCGTCTAATACCACTCTTCAGGCTTCAAAGCAACTTTAGCAGTTCACTTACTCATCCACTAAGTGGCAGCATTGAGCTCATATCCAGCCTCCATAGCGCAGCTTGTTGGGCAGGTAGATTTGTGTGAGGAAGTCAGGAGCTATAGCTGTCAAAGACTGTATTTCAGCCTTTACTTTACTTTGCTGCATCAGTTTCATCTACAAAAACAGCAACACACAATTTTAGTGGGATCAGACAGGAAGCTGTGCAAACAGACAAATCATAGATGCACAACAGACACTCAGCAATGGAAAATAGCTGTTACAAACTTCCAGGAAGCTAACAGTCCTCTCACAAACATTCCTCTACTGTGCGGCACAAGATCAAAATGTTCAGTGCGACAGGTTTGCTCTGTGATTATGGACAAAATTCAAGGCCTGACCTTTTTATTTTTTTTTTTTAAATTAACAAGTTATATTCATTCATCCAATCAACGTTTTTCTTATTGCTACAACAGAACTGCCAAAAAACATCTCACAGGGTTGGATGAGTGTACTGAGGGAGACAAGAGGCAAAGCTTTGAGTTTTGTGGTCAAAGTGGGACAATTTTGTTTGACCAGATCCGGATTCTCGCTCACCAAATTCCGTTTTGCCCTGTCAAAGTTAATCTTTGGTAAGTTGGGTTTCCAAGGTTGAGTTCCACTTAAATTTGCTAGTGTATCACACACACACACACACACACACACACACACACACACACACACACACACACACACACACACACACACACACACACACACACACACACACACACACACACACACACACACACACACACACACACACACACACACACACACACACGCTCATGGTGTTATAAGTTGGAAGCTGTAGGATCCTAAGGCCATGGGCACTGATTTGAACAATTGGAAAGCTGTAGTATCACAACAATCAGCTTATAGAAAGTTCAGCTCATAAAGGCATCCAAATGTGTGCAAAGAATTTCAGGAGAAAGATCTTAACAGTTGCAGAGACCAGCGTCAGACTAGTGAGAAAGACCGCCACTCCGGTATCGGCCTGTCCAGTCGCAGTACCGCCACAAAGAGCGCAGCTCCACACTCTCGCAAGACACACAGCGATAAACAACCTGTATTGTGCTCAACTGCTTCTTATTTGTTATGTTTTTGTATTTTTTTTTTGCTCATTTTGTTGTTGGATAAAATAATCAGGCTGCCCATGTGCTCAGTGACCTTGTGGTTTCCCTTAAATGTTTGGGCTCAGTAACACGTGGAGCATCTTGTGGGAATTGTAAGGTGCCATTACGTAAATGCTCATTTGGATAAACAGCTTTTTTTTTTTTTTTCCCCCCATTCAGCTAATCAACATGTGGAATTCCTTAGCTGCAGAACTCAAACAGGAACCCGAAAGGGATAATTTAAAACTGAAGCAGTTTTTTAAAAGTAGATCAGTCCTGCAGTCACGAAGAATTGTCTGCTTCTTGTCTTACAGTGCTTTATTCTTCTAAAATTGATTACTTTTTAGTTTATTACACCTATTCCATCTAGAGTTTTGTGTTTCTTAATTTATGTATCACATTTTTTTGTTAACTCTCATGCATGTGTTGCTTGGTATTCTGTGTTTTAAAGACCGTTTTAGGGACGGGGATTGCAAATTAACTTAGGCCATAAATGCTGTGGTGTGTGGCATGGTTCATGTTACATTCTTTCAAATAAACAATAAGCAAACTAAATCCAGAGACTGTAACTAACTGCACCGAAATGTTGTTCTAATTGGGAGAGGAAATGTTTCAGACTTTGGACTGCTTCAGCTTGCTTCTCCCACAAATTAGACCTCTCATTCCTCCAGATTCCTCCAGTCTAAAAATGAGATTTTGTAATATTTTTGATTTAATGTCATTAATTCTTTATGTAGTACCATGAGCTTTTGGAAGCTTTTGTATATTTGCCTCTTGACAGGCAAGAAAAAAAACAACCCAGAAAAAACTGGTTTCTTAAAGAGAATAAAATGTATTGGACTTCACACAGGACAAATCGCCCATATTAATCCATATCTAGATAGAAAAATCCTTCAAAGCTCAGAATCATACCTTTCAGATACCTTTCCTTCCCATCCCACAAATTTCTACATACAGTTTCATCTATCCTCCTACATAAACTGCAGCACTTTCCTCTTTGGCGTCCTCTTTCCATTCCTTTCACTCACCTCTTTCTCCCACTCTGGTTGGCTGGTTAAGTACGGCCTTTCAAGGAGGCTGCAGAGTTTGCTTTCATCTCTCTTGGTAAGTGGGATCAGAGCGTCCTTGGGAACCCGCAACCTAAAAAATAAAATTTAGATTTAAAAACATATATATATATATATATATATATATATATATAAGAGACTTCAGTTCATGGATGTTATCCCTGAAAAATGTTTCGTTCCCTTTTTTTTTTAAACAGACTCCCAGTAGGAGGTTATGTGTAGGTTCAGCCAAGTAAAAAAAGAAAAAAAGAAAAGAAAAACTGAATAGACTACAATTTAATGTATGTCAGAAATTTTCTTTTGGCCCAAATTTGTTCAAGGGGGTGTATACTTAAAACTCAATATGTTTTTGCAAAGAGCTCCATGAAGGGGGGAAAAAAAGTGATGGCAACAGAAACCAAAACAAACAATCTAAACTTCCCCAGAATATAATCCCAATTAGAGGCAGGAGGAGGAAGTAGGAAGTAGCGAATGCTCAGTCCAAACCTCTGTAGGTCAGAGGGGAGGAGGCCTAGCCACATAACGCTGGGGACGGTCAGACTGTGGGCCTCAAACGACAGTGCCTGCGGATAAACCGACGCATACACACCCAGTCACATACGCACACATCAAATACACATAGCATGCTTATACAGAAAACAAACACACAGATAATCAGTGCTGTACTCTCATACCACAGCGAACCCCAACACATGTTTACAATGAAGTTAATGAAACAAGAATGACTACAAAAGCATCACAAAGGTCAAAAGTGATGCGATTGTCACACAATCGCATAACAGTTTCACTTCATAGCGTGTCTGTTTTTACATGCATGACTGATTCTTTTTATGTAAAGAGGTGCATAATTATAACTAATTAATGCTAACAGAGAGACACTCAACAGGCTACACTGGATAATGCAGAGTACAGGAATAACTGGCATAACAGGACTCACCACTGATCCATACTTGTAGATGCACATGATTTCAATGCCTGGGAAAATCAGAGGGAGGGACAGAGAGACGCTGCAATCACTTGCATACCAGAGCAATTATCCTTTGTGATGTGATCTTAGAACAAAGTAAAGCATTACATATGTGTCTCGCCACGCAGCGGCAGAAAAACTTAGTGGTATGGAGGCTGATGGAAACCGAGCCAACTCCCCCTGGACGACATCACACCAACGGGAATAATAGCTAGACTAGGCACCATGACGCAGTGGACAGGTGCTAACTTTTGTTGGCTTAGCGAGACATGCAACCCAGCTGTGTGTGTGTCTGTGTGTGGATCTGAAATGCTGTTAAATGTGTGGAAAAATGCAAAGTATGTCTGACAGCTTAACTATTCAAGCAGATGAATTATACCATGAGGATCAGCATCCACGAGGGCAAAGATGGGGATGTGCAGCTCATCCCAAAGCCTTTTCACCATCAGCCTGCTGTTCACATCTGGCACACCTTTACCCTGATTCACACAAACACAATGATTAAGTAAACAGATTACTAAGACTGCTCCTTTCTGAAAGAAGACAACATTCAGATCAAAAGCAGACACAGAAAAATACTGTGATAATGATGCAAGGGGAGATCTTTGTGCAGAAGTCATCATCCAGCAGTCTCTGGAACGTCGCATCCTTCTCGATGATCATGACAAATTTTGCAGATGATACAATATCTGAAAAAGGTCAAGGACGACAGCTGCAATAATAGACTTACAATCAAGGGACAAAACATGAAAGTAGCTTCTTAAACAGATTACAAAGCATACTTTTAATTCCACTGATGTTCGATGAAACTGAGACAGCCTGAAAGCAAAAAAAAATAGAGAAAAAAGTAAAAAAATAAATACATTTAAAAAAAATTGCACTATTACACGGCATTTAAGAAATGGTAATGATATGCTGTAAAATGCAACAATGACACACAGACAAAAAAAAGTTTGAGTTTTTCCCCCCCGCAAGGCAGTCTAAGTGCTTTGTATTGCTAGGTGAATTTACTGTTCATCTTTTTCTTGGAAGAAAACGGTTGTCGTTATGCTGTCTACAATGAAAATTAACCCTTTGGATCTACTGATGGGAATCACATACAGGTTATCTATATTATGGATTTATATTTAGAATTTATTTTAGATTAAATCTTTTAATACTAATCAATGCTAGACAGTGATGTGCAACACTGGGCTTCAGTACATCAGCTGAAATGTTTTTTTGTGGGGCAATGGTTGCCTGTGGCTCTGTGATACCCATCTCTCATTCAGTGACATTATTGACATAGTGGCTCTAGCTGCTCACAACCCTAGCAGAATAGCGGCAGACAAAGTGTTGACTATCAGTCTGTGGTGCACGTGGCAGGCTTGAGTCATTACTCAATGAGATAATTTCCTGTAATGACTGGCTTTACATTCTATCACTGTAATAAAAAGTTTGAACCCAGTGAGCACAAGGTCGTAGAGATGGCTTTGCTAAATAAGCCAAATGTTTCTCTCATTTCCACAGCTGTAACGTCAAACTAAGCATGGTCCATTTCATGTCTGTCCATCGAGCAAGCAGAACCTCATCTTTGTCCTAGTTTAATGAAGGTTTTTAGCCGTATCAAACGTCTATGGCAACATTTCATCTTCAGAGGGCCAGACTGTTTTAGAAAAAAGTATGGAAAAGGCTACTATGATTAAATTACATTTTTCTTTAACACACAAATGCAAAGCATTACTGTACTAAATTCCGTAATCACATTACTCCTAAAAATATATTGTTGCCTACATTATAGAGGTTCTTCAATTATGTGCACAATGGGTGGATAGAAATTAAAACAATGATAGATCAATAAACATTTTTCCTGTGCACTGCAATCAGCTGAGATCAGTTATTAAGCAGAGAGGAGAAAAACAATTAAAATACAGAGCAGAGAAGGACAGACATTTAGCCATCAGTAAAACTCTGTTTGCACGTACAGCAGCGGTCCCCAACCTTTTTTGCGCCATGGACCGGTTTGTGCCCGACAATATTTTCACGGACCGGCCTTTAAGGTGTCGTGGATAAATACAACAAAATAAAACTAGTACCGGTACCGAAAAAAAGAAGATTTATTCATAACACACGTGAAAAGACCCAGGAAAACCGAGTTAACGAAAAAAACGATAACAAAATAACGCTAAAAACCGATCAAAACCCTGAAAACCATACATTTCACACCGAGTCTCAACTCTCGCGGCCCGGTACCAAATGACTCACGGACCGGTACCGGTCCGTGGCCCGGGGGTTGAGGACCGCTGACGTACAGTATAAACTGAACGCCCTCTGTTGGAATCGACTTAAATAGCAGCTCAGATTTAGTACAGATTCATTAACATAATGCTGCCTTTTACTGACATTTGAGGGGTTATTTAGATTTCACTTTTAGGGGCTGGTTCTGGTCCCTGAGCTGTATTTTGACTATATTTGGTGTATGGTCAGATAATGTCAATATTTTAAAGACCCCTGGAGAA
Organism: Pelmatolapia mariae; assembly: GCF_036321145.2. Lineage (NCBI taxonomy): Eukaryota > Metazoa > Chordata > Actinopteri > Cichliformes > Cichlidae > Pelmatolapia > Pelmatolapia mariae. The sequence goes on along the minus strand of NC_086244.1, from coordinate 20,678,019 downwards.
ATTTCATGTATGGTGGTATTAACCTGTATAAATAAAAAAGGACGCCTGGCTTCCGTAGCTCAGACTTGCAGTTACTTTCTTGGGGAGTTCAGTAAACCAAAAATCCAGCTATAAATGGTGTACTGTTTCTTGGTGCAGTGTCATTTAAAAACAAAAACAAAACAAACACTAAATCAGTGGTGCTTACAGTTGAGCTGGAGTGGCAGTCAATCCTTGTGCCGTCCTCCTCCATATAACACAGGTCACCTGAGATCAATCCCTTGGATGTGGCCAACTAGCAACAAAGTTACAGATAAGTTACAGAATTTAGCACAAGCTCATATTATCACACACATACAAGGGACGCGCTATTTCAAGCACTGGCCCCTGAATTCAACTTTAATTTTATTTCTCTTTGATCAAAAGAGCTGTTTGTTTTCCACAGGTGTTTCCTGGGACAAGAAGCAGAACAAAAATAAAATACCATCCTAAACTAACATACTTCATCTGTGGGAGCTGAACTAATATCCAAAGGAATTTTTCTACAAGTTTTCAGTATCAGGGGTTTGTATTTTCTACCACACAATCATGTGAACCGCATCGCGCGCTAACACGGACATGCACACTCACCACATGTAGTGATCTGCGAGGAACCTTTAGCATGCAGGAGATGTCATCTACGATACTATCAACAGCTTTCTGTGAACCAAAGAGCTTTGTGTTGTTGTAATAGATGTCTCTGTGGAGACAAACACTGTTATGTGAAAAAGAAAAACCTGAAATTCAAGCTTACCTATGAAAAACAAGGGTATCTATATGTTGGCTTTAGTAAAGTATGGATTAATTATAAAGAACCTTTTTGTAGCATATGAGTTGCTCTGGACAAGCCTGTAGATGACTGAGAGAATCTTGAGAATCTGGGCTTTGAAGAGAAACACAGATTTGGGAAAGAAAAAAAAAATTAAACCTTAAACACTACGTCAATATATTACAGATTTAAACGACACATTCTGTATCCATGCCGTAAAACTGATCCCCAAAAGGCAACATGTTACGTCTCTGCCAATTTGTCACCTAAAACTAGCTCTGACTTTTACTGCCATTTGTGCAGTTTATGCATATGTTCACAACGAATACAAATGAAATCCATATGCACCATACAACTGTGTTAAAGAACTTCAAAAACAGAGATGTTGCATAACAAATAAAATGAAAAAACAAAACAAACATATAACAGTTCATCTTCTCACCAAATTTAGTGACAGATGAAGGGCAGTCGGCCCTAATGGTGGTGACAGACTGTCTTGAACTCATCTGAAGCCCAATGGCACTGTCAAAGCTTCAGTGGGAAGCAATCAAAGAAAGTTTTATGATTTCATGATGTAAAAAAAGTAACAAAAGAGGCCATTAAAAAAAAAAGCATCCGCACAGACTGTGTGTGCTACATTTACAGTAAGCGCTTTCAAACATTAGCTCCCACCTGCAAATTATCTAAAATTTCCCACACCCCGAGGGCTACCTGTAGCACTGTTCCATTTAAAATGGCTGAGCCAGAATGTGATTTAAGCTGTAGCAAGGTTTGATCTATTTGAGATCAGACAGTCCTCTTTGTTCTAAGCATAAGGTCTCCACATCCTAGTCACATTAAAGCCTCTTGACAAATGCTGTGCTTTTCAATTCCTTATCAGTCATCTTTTTAGCAGCAGGAAGTTCTTTTAGGTTTTCTCTGAATCAAAGCAGAAGATTTTGATTTCCACTACCTGGTTGCCCCCATGGTCAGCTTGAAAAACCCCATCTAAAAATTCGAACAGAGCAAAAGTCTGCGTTTATCTCTTTTAGGGAAATTAAATAACAATGAAATAATCCTGTGTGGCTTTACACACGATTCCTTTTGGCTTGTGCTATCTCCCAAAGGTCACGTGGCTTAAAATGAATGAGCGATTACATGTGTGGAGGGAAACTTGCCATGCTACAGCATGTTTAAATCAAAATACCTTATGTTGGCCCAGCTGGATCTGTTGGGCAGCGCCAGGACAGGGGCCTCAGCTTTGGACAGACTGGTGACTATTTCCAGGATTATGCTTTCAATTCGGTTTAAAATTTCCTGGCTGGAAATAGAAATACTAAATGAAGTTATAATATCACAAGAAAACTTTTTCCAAACAAGACAACCAATTCTACAATTAATGTCAAAGACCAATTGTAGTCTAGAACTGTGATTCTCTTTTATAATAATATGCAACCTACAGAATTTCAGAAAAATCAAAGAAACTGTTTCTGATTTAAATAAATACCTAAATTAGAAGCTACATCACACTGCTGTCAAATGATATAATACCATCAGGCAATGCTGTTCTTTGTGAGTACCCATGGCACCCAGCTTTGATTCACTGTAATTTCTTACCAGATTATTCTAATTGTTACTTCAACCTGTTGTGTGTTTAATAATAAATCTTTAGAGGCTAAAAATTCAACTTTCCAAATTCATCATTATTACAAAATTTCACCTATAATGTGAAATGGATAAAAGAAATGTATTTATAAATGGCTAACAAATTAGAGGATAAAGCAACTTAAATTGTCTTATAGAGCCCAATATATCAATGGGGTTGATATAATTACTAATATATTGATTTTGGAATTTTAAATGACCAACTAATAAAAATGTAAAAAGGAAAGAAGAGACAGGAGAAACACCCTTCAACCATATTATTTCTGTTGATGTTACATATTTTGTTCGCCAGAGGGCACTCAGTAGCCTCCCTGTGGGCAAAAACTTGTTTGGAAAGAAACAAACAACCACCAGCTGTGCTGAGGAATTTTTGTGACAATAAAACAAGATTAATTTTAAAACACATTATCATTATTTTAGTAAGATCTATTATTATTAACTAGACATGACAACTGCTAGGAAAATCTGTTTGCTTTAAGTGTTTGAAAGGGGAAAAAACATATACTCTTTTAAATCACTAAATACCTTATTGGTGTTAAAAGTCCTCTAATGTCTTATGCAAACACCTTTTAAGTGCTTTGGCACTGATTCTATAACTGAACCATCATCGCAAAGTTATTCCCTCATTTGGTATTATGATGATGGTGCTGGAAATCACAATAAGCCAGATTGGTCTAAAATTTCTAGCTCTTCCATTAAGTTGAGATCTTGTGACTGCAAAGGCCACAGTCAAGTTTGAAATCATTTTCATATTCATCAAATCATTCACTGTCATTTTCAGGCTGTAAGAAACGACTCTTATCAAGATGGAAATGTTTCATCACAGGATAAAGGTGATCCCATGGGAGACTTTGGAGGCCATCCGAGTACAGAGAACTTATTGTCTTGTTCAAGCAACTAGTGTGAGATAACTGGAACGTTGTGAGATGGTGTGTTATCCTGCTCGAATCAGCCATTACAAGATAGGGACACTGCAGTCATAAAGGGATGCACATGGTCAGCAAAAATACACACTAAACATTGCTCAGTTGGTACTAACAGCCCTAAAATGTGCCAACAAGTTTTCTCCCACACTATTGCACAACGATCAGTCTGAACCACTGAAACAAGGCAAGAGGAGCGTGTGCCAGTAGCCCCAGCTTCCTCTTCTTAGCTGACAGGAGTGGCACCCACTCTGGTCTTCTGCTGCTGTTGCCCATCGGCTTCAAGGTTTTGACATGTTGCATATACTGAGATCCTCTTCTGCACACTTTGGTAGTAACAAGTAGTTATCTGAATTATTAGCTTCCCGTTGGTTCAAAGCAGTTCAAAGGCTCTGACTTCTGGCATTAACAAGGCATTTACCCACAGAACTGCTGCTCACTGGATATTTACTTTTTTCAGCACCACTCTCTTTAAACCCTAAAGATGATTGTGTGAGAATATCTCAGACCTACAGACCAGCCTGTCTGACACCAACAACTATGCCACATTTAAAGTCACATGATGTTCTCTGCATATCCTGATGCTTGACCATGGCCGTTTATCAAGTACGCGAGTACGTACTCGCGTTCTCGGTGAGTACGTACCCGCCGAGAACGCACGGGAGTACGTACCCGCCGAGAACGCGAGCACGGACTCGTGGGCCGTTTCTCAATTCTCAAGTACGCGAGCACGGACTCGTGATTTGTACAGTCGGAACACCAGCGTATGTGATGATGTCACAGGTCCGGAGTTTTTACTGCCGTCCCCTCTTAATTTAACTGTAAGTAACATGTTATGAAGCTTAACTTTAATCACAGCCAAACCAGTTTACTCAGGAACAAATAAAACACTGAAATAAACCAAACATTACCATTTAGAAGTGATCTAAGTGACTTATATATCATTGTTAACCTCAGTAGTGAAACCTCTATTAATAAAAATAGTGTACATGTACATACGTGTACATACCTTAATAAAAACAAGCAGGTGAGATGTTAGAACGCTTCTATTTCTATTCTAGTGGACACTCAATACTATAGACAGCTGCTGGGGTTTCTTTAACCTGAGTAGTGAGAAGTCCGCGAGCGGTTTGGGAGGGGGGGGGGGGGGGTGGAAACGATGTGCCGGGAGTCTGCTGTTGAGTTTTGGACGAAATGCATTCTGGGATATTTAGCTGTCCCAAGTCTACACCGATGCATGCTCGATAAAACGGGCGGATCGAGAACACATCCGGGACTTTTTCGCGTTCTCGGCGTGATGCGTACTTCGAATTGGAACAGTACTTGGTCTCCGACTGATGACGTATCACCAGTACACGAGAACGCAAGTACGCACAAGTACGCATATTGATAAACGCCCCATGTCTCCATGCACCAAGTTGCTGCCATATCATTGGCCAACTACACATTTTCTTTAATTAGCAGTTGAACAGGTGCACCTAATAAAAGGGCAACTCAGTGTATGATTTTTATCCTGCTAGTTCAACATATTTTGTGCAAAAAATTTTCTAACGACCACATTTTTAAATACTTCCCGGACACATAATTGTTTCTACAGTAAAGTGTTTCAAGTAAAGTACATGATAAAATCAAATTAACTAACACTACCCATGATTGGCAGACATTTTTACATGTGACTGATTACACTGGGATAATAACAGGGCATAATGACAGGCTATGGCGAATTGGTAAAGTACACAGCTAGCCAACTACGAAGCACAATGTCGAGTAAACCCTAGATAAACTGCTCTTTGTGAATATATACACATCAATATGAGTTTAAATATTAAATATAACCGCAATACCAGTTACATTAAACCGCTTTGGCTCCTCAAAACATCCACACAGAGTCTGTGTGAATACTGTTATACTACACAGAGAATAAGCTAATCTAGCGTAACTGGCTATTAGCCGGTTGGAGCAGATCGCTGTGAACTTACTGGTTGATTTCTTTTTCAGCACGCTGCCAGTCTGTCATGACTCCCACGTTGATCAACAGTTTTGCACGGAGCTGATCAATTTCAGAAAAAAAATGAGCTGCATGGGATTCCATCACGTTACCTGTTACTATATATCATTTTATCTACCTGCATGAAATTCCCGCGTAAGGATGTTTTACGGAAATCTCGCGCGTTTTGTGTCGACTACGCAGTTCAGACCTGTAGTATTTGTTTTGAATAAATTAATTTGCAACAATTATTCTGCCCTAAGAATTTCTAGATGGTATTCAAGCAAAACCGAGCTAATAAATAGATGAATTGCGAAAGTAATAACAAATAGTAATAATAAAGTGATTAATAATAATAAAGTTTTTAAATTAATATGATTTTTGAAAGTAAAATAAAGAAAGAGGTGTCTCCTAACACTGTCACGCCGTTTTTAATGACCAATACTAAAACTTACATAAATAAATAAATAAATAAAAGTGGTGCTGCTTCAGACTTATGAGATTCTGATGAACAGGCAACACTTACATTCTCCAGACTTTTTAAAAAAAGTTTTTTTTAAAGTGGTCTTAAGCAATAGTTCCCCAGGCTTTCTGAAGGCCTTTGAAAGTTGTTCATTGGCAATGGCTGTTTTTTGTTAGGTCACTTAACAGTGACCTATGAATCATTCAAGCATAAAAACTCACTTATGTCAAGAGGTGGAACAGTGTTGTGCTGACACCTAACAGACATCTTGGCAAAGAGACAATTTTAATCTGTATCTTTACACACTTTAGATACTTCACACATTGTGAAGTAAATACTTTTCAATTTCTTCAGTTAAATTTAGGGAAAATCCAAAAGACAACACGGTTCGCGAGACAGAAAGTACCATTTTTGGACGAACAAGGTGATTGTCAAAGAGCTATTAAATGAAAACATAGAATATCTCAGTACTGCGTGCATTGTGACCTTAAGAAATCTGAGGAAACTGGACAAGTGGTGGACAAAAGAAGTGGCAGATCTAAAAATGATCTAGAGCAAAGGAACGGCATATGAGAGCCATATTCTTAACAAATAGGAATAAAACTAATGAATCCAATTTTTTTTTTTTTGAAGATGGCTCAAATCATCATCAATATGGAAAAGTTGAAGAGAGAGGTGCCACAGCGCGTGTCTGAAGCCATCTGCAAAACAAGGTGCCATCTGCAAAACAAGGTGTTGGATATCCTGTCAAAATCGATGAAATTATGAATGCAGAAAAGTGTTGTGAGATGTTAATCAACCATGCAATCCGATCTGGAAATTGCATGACACACAAGAACTTTCTTTTTTCCACATGACAATGATCCCAAACACTGCCAATGCAGTAAAAGCATACCTGGATAGAGAAACACACAGTGGAACACTATGAGTCATGCATTGGCCTCCCCAGAGCCTGGACCTCATCATTATTGAAGCAGTGTGCAAAAAAGGCATCATTTTGATAGAGAACAGAGCAAAAGGCAGCCAACAACCAAAAAGAGCTTCAAGAAGGTCCGTCAAGAAGCCAGAGAACTATTCCTGAATACTATAAATATCATAAGAAAGCTTACCTAAGAGAGTTCAGGCTGTGTTGAAGAATAAAGGGGGTTATACCAAATGTTGACTTTCACCTGGTTAGAACTGGACAAACTCTGTTTTTGCTTTGTAAACTGTATCTCCGTATATGTTTGCACGTTTCAATTAATCGCTTCATCTGTTTCCCATTTTCCTACCAAAACATAAAGAAATGAGGGGTGGCTCAAGTCTTTTGCACATCACTACATAAGCTTAAAACTTATTCCTACCAGTCTTCCCGTTGAAGATAAAGGCCAGTGATCCAGTGTGTGTGGGCCAGTTAACACCTCAGTCGTGTAAATTAGGAGGCATATCCTGGTAATCTAGAAAAATCCACATCAGCACCCTATGTGACATTCATAAGGCCGTGTCGCTGAGCTTGCTGCTTTTTGTCCAAAGGTGTGTCGTGTGTGTGTGTGCAGTTTCAGTAGGGTGGGTGCAAGTTTAATTGGTTGTGGTTAGCGTCTGTGAGAAGCCAAATATATATTGTTTCTGTTAGCCATGTGGAAGTGATTTTTAAATGTAATTTTGATGATGGCTGTGTGCGTAACGATAATGCTGGCCAACATGTGTTTTAAGGCTCTTTTAAATGGTACAAATGCTGCTCATTCTTTTGTTAGGAGCTCAGTTTACTATATCAGACAGTTATTGCCTAATTGCAGCTGTTTTAAGCTACAAACATTAAAAAGACATTAAATAAATACGACACCCTGAGGAAATTACACATTTTGCTTCATAAACAACCTTTCAGAACCTGTTTCTGTCTCTTGGTTGCATTGTGCTGCAGTCATGTCGCTTCATTAAAGCAGAAAAATGTGCTTGGATTTTACAACTATTAGGTCATCAAGAGTCCCCACCTTTCGGAATTGCTGGCAGGCATGCTGCGTGTGTTTGGAGAGGCGCTGTGGTCTTTTTTTTCCACAGTGTGAAGGCCTGCTCAGAGCGTGTGGGAGCCAGGATCTAAAGAGAAGAGGTCCGTGCCCCTGACCTGACCCTGAATATTTTCTAATGTGCAGCTTTACCAATGGTCCCTCTTTCCCCTGAGTGACTTTGACAAGCTGCTTCCGTAGTAATGTCTCTTAATTTCTAAGTAATTGCTATCTCTTAGTGATGAGGAACAACCCCTCACCCAAGCTGAAAAAAATGTTAATATGTGGAAGACCACAGGTTGCCGGGGTCCTTTTTCTTCTGTTCCAGAAAGCCTGAGACCCCTGCTGTTCCTTTGGCCCAAGAGAGATTTGTGTCGAGTGTGAGGCCCTAACCTGAGGAGACAGAGTGCAACGAGTCATGTGCTTGTCTCGGGATGAGTGTTTGTGCTGGGCAGGAGGGGGAACACGGGGGAAGTAAGGGGCTGCAGGGTCAGAGGAAAGAAAGGGGGGGCACCCGCTGCAGGTGAGGGGGATTAGCTGCAGCTAGAGGCCCAAAGAAACTAAATACAGATCTGTCAACCTAATCCTCACAAATAGAAAACAGAACCACCCTCCCTTCACAATCCACATTCAGCTCATCCACCTCTTGCTCTTCTACCCCCCACTACACGCCAACCCTCCCACCTCCCCTCCACTTACTACCTCAGGCTCTGCTGCTCCTCTGTTTCTCATCAGTTTTTGGCCAGTCTGTCTATGCTGCCTGCTCTCTAATGGCTCCTCAGACCAGCATCCCCTAAAGAGGGGCTGACTGATCACCCAGGGTCCTCTCTGATTGACAGACCAACATAGCCTTACGGAGTGATGAAAGCGAGAGTCAAAGGGGCAAGGCCTCTCGCTACACAGACAGGAATCTTAATGGGACCTCTGTCGAGAGTTGCTGAAACTGGGTGGACATTTATCAGGCCCACACACCTCAGTAATGGATGCTGATAAGTGTGTGGCTGGGTGAGGAAACCAGTGTCAAGCCTGGACTCTGTGCTGATGACACAAGTGACAGGGCGCCTGAGTGATAACATCCTATAAAGGATAAGCTCTACTAAGCTGGGTGTTATAGAAGGCTTAACTAAAACTGTATCTCTGATTGTCAGCGACACCAACTATAACTGATGGGTCTGGCTGGACTGCTGAGAGCTATAAATCAGGTTCAAGCTGCTCTGGTGATCCCAAGTGTGATATCAGCTTGCAGACAAACATGGGGTGGCAGGACATACCAGGTTGAAAGAAAGCAGTGAGTGATGGAGAGGAGAGCTGCAAGGTGCACTATTTCAAATAAGATAATCACATATTCCTCAGTGGAAAATATCTGCAGATCATTTGGACGTGTCACAGAATCGTGAAGCTCATTTATACCAAATTAAAGAACGACATAAGGGTTGGGTTGCAATTGCCAGTTCCAAATTATATGTAACCTATTTGTTATTGCTCAAGTCTAATAAAAGTCCTCTTGAATTTTTATCGCCGCCCTTTTTCATGATTATTGTACCTGGCAAAACATTACGTTTAGTTGTTAAACACTGAGTTTTGGTTCTTTGGTTGTTGAGCTTTACAATGTGAACTAGTTTGAAGCTGTTTCATATACCCACCCCCCTCTTTTCTTCTGCCTGTCTCACAGCTGTGTCTCATATGTTCATGAGGCCCCTGGAAGTGTGAGACACCAGAAGGGGAACATTTGCAATAGCTCAGCTCCACCTGGTTAGGCTGTTTTAACAGGCCGTCGGTTTGTGCAGCGCACACAGTGGGGTTACGCCAAAAACATAGACGAAGGAGGACAGGACCAGCAGACGAGGGAGGGGGCATGAGCAAAAAATGTGCCTCCGCCCTCTTGTGTCCTGGCACCCCAGCCCTACACTTCTTTATTTGAAGGTCAGTTTACCTTGAAAAAAAGTTTTACTGTATCGTCTGTTGGTCTACTTGGTCAGACCCCGCCCCGCCCCTCTTCCACCAAACCTCATCCGCCTCACTGCATGCACAGGTCTTCAAAGGACTACTGCCTGCTGCTCTCTGAGGCAACACATGAAATAAATATTAATCTGACCTCTGACCGCATGCTTTGAGCTCCTAAGCAGAGTTAACCGGGCAGACAGAAAGAGCATCAACTCTTGTCATAGCTAAAAAGAAGTAAAAAGAAAGAAGCACAATATTTTGAAGTGTTACCTGGGTGTGAAAGCATTTCCAGGTATATTTCACTGCACCGCTGTGTGGTCTTCTTTGGAGCTTTGCATCATGCTCCAACCTGTTGGAGTGTAGTGGGGAGGTGTTTATTTGCTCAGATCCCCTAAGATCATAATGGAAAGAGCGCATGTGTGTGCAGTCAAAATGCTCCAGGCCAAATGCTGGGTTTTAAAAGAAAAGACCTTTTGAGTTTACCATTATGAGCTCTAATAGAATAAGCCTTGTCATCATGGCTGCACAGCTGTTCAACTCAGCAGAGTTTTCTTCCTGAAAAGACTTACTCAGGTACACTGCATGTCTACGTGTCTACGTTTTTCAGCAGCTAAGCAGAAATAATCTGTGTATGTTTTATTTTATTCATTTATTTTTAACATTTTCTTTTACAGGCCCAAACAGAGTGTCTCACCATTTGTCTGGCTTGTGTATTTTAGCCAAAATATTCAATTTAGTGGGACACACTTAAGACAAGTTGTGGCTATTCTTTTGGAAGTTTGTATGTGTGTGTGTATGCGTGTGTGCATTACTGACAGGATATTCAAACACTGTTTGTTCTACTTTTCTACTAGTCCCCCTTGTCAAAGGCCCCTTAGTGCAGCTTACCCTGCCTGGCCTCTGCCTGTGCCCACTGTTTACTGGGACTGTCACCAGACTCATGGAGGCCGAAACAAAGGGGGGTCTGTTCTTATTGTCCCGTCCAGGATTGTCAGCCCTTCTCTGGGCACAAACTGAACTGAGGGCTGGGGGTTGTTTGAAGAGCACTGGGGGCATCTGACCTCACCAGACTTACAGAAAGGGCATGAGAATGAGACAATGAGAAAGTCAAAAGAAAGTGAGAAAGAGAGGAAGATGTATAGCTATAACCCAGGACCTTTCAAGTCCTCTGTCGGAAACTGCTGTTATGTAAACACCTGCAGCCATTAGCTGATTCTATCTGAGGCACCGGATAGAAATGTTTATATGTTACATACTACTGAAAGGCGAGTTAAAAGCAAATAGAGTATTAGATATACAAAATGAGTAGTGGCAGGCTATGTAAGCTTTAATGCTTTAAGCAATGTTGAATTGTCATTGGAAAAAAGAGGAGTGGAACGCCTTTGAAGACAAGAACAACCACATTAAATGGGCAGGAAGGTGAGCTAAGACCCCAAGACATGCTCTACCTCCTTTCCTCCCTTTCCTCTGTTTGCAATCATAGCTTAAGCTGTCTGGCAGCCTCTCTTGCTGTGCCATTGAAGTCTAATTTTATTGTCATAAAAATCACCTGGCAAGCTGTAGCCTGAAGACCCTTTGAAACTCCTCTCTCTGTGCAGTGAGTACTCTCTAGATAAAGCAGTCATTCCCGGGCCATCTGAAGTCCCTCCGCCTGTGTCAGTGAGAGCAAAGCGCACATGAGGGTCAGAAGCGTTCTATTAAAGTGTGGTGTTTAAGAGGTGCTGGTGCCAGGGGGGCAGATGGAGGAATGAAGCAGCTGCCGAACATCTGCACCCCTCCTTTGCAGTCTGAGCCCTGTGCACTGCTGCTTTTGTCACAAACTTCCTGCTCTAGCTCTGGGGATGGAAAACTAGGATATCTTCAGAAATGCAGCGTGAAATGGCAGTTGTGGGGCTGCAGTACAGCCTCTTTGACATCAAAAGATAGCAGGCTTTAGAATCTCAGAGCCACATGACCCAAGGCATTCAGAGAGTGCACCTGCAGATCAGCCAATTAACTATTGTAATGGCAGGACTGCAACTACATGTTGCGACCTCTCCTACAGTACTGAAGTATTCACTTGCAAAGTCAAATAAGAACTCTCTGATATGAAATCAGCCTTCCATATGTACGCTCACCATGAACGGTCTGTTTTGGCTGTCTTAACATCAGTCATTAGTGAATTATCACGAGCCTACAGGTACTAGGAAATGTGGAAAGCATTGACGAAATGTGGTGTATAATAAACTGAAGCGTCATAATACAAATCCAGTCCTAATCCTTTTCTTATTTGCACATGTAGCCTCAAGGCGTTCTCCTACTGGCAACAAAGCCAGGCTAGCTCTGCTCAATAAGGCAACCACAACATTCTCTCTCTCGCTCTCCCTCTCTCTCTCTCTCTACTCCTCTTTGCAAACAGCGCCTCCTCAAAACTTGTTCTCGTCTCTCCTAGTGAAACCTGTCTGCTTGCAGCCTCCTCTCTGCAGTTGCAGGCTGCACTACAGCTGGTAGAGCTTGACCACAGGTTGCGCATGAGGTCCACGCGTCCAGGAAAGCAGTCAATAAAAGGACTTTGAAGTGAAGTTGATGTTTCACTCGGCAGCACGTCCCTCAACATGAGGGACCGTAACTGATTCTGGATATTAAACACAGAGAGCCTGCTGCTAAAAGTTTACTAACCATTTTTTTTTTTTTTTTTAGAGTTTCAGTGATCCGAATTGGGCGCAATTACGCACTGCGAGCATTATGGCACAGATTTTGGATAAGCGTGCTCCCGTTTTGCTCTTGGTTTGGAGCTACTGCGTCCTGGCAAACACTGCCTTTACGAACTTTACGTTGGACAACGAGTTTCACTCCAGTTTCATCCACCGTCGGCTGAAGAGCCAGGAGCGCAGAGAGATGCAGCGGGAGATCCTGTCGATCTTGGGGCTGCCGCACCGGCCGCGACCCCACCTCCATGGAAAACACAATGCTGCCCCGATGTTCATGCTGGACTTATACAACGCCATGTCTACAGACGGAGACGAGGACAGATACTCCTATCCTTACAAACCCGTCTTCACCACACAGGGTCCACCGATAGCCAGCCTGCAAGACAACAACTTCTTAAACGATGCAGACATGGTCATGAGCTTTGTGAATTTAGGTAGGCACTTTATTTTCTTAAGTCTCCCATCAAATTCTGTTTTATATAAATCCCCTCCCAGAAAAACAAGATCGTGGAGAATAATAAACACGTTGAAATATTATCAATGTAATCGTTGCTATGCGCGTCATAATAACCCAGGTCTTTTATTTGATTAATAAAATGTAGTACTAGTATGACTGTCTTTATCTATTAATTATCAAACACATAGCAAGGACTTTGAAAAAAAAAAGAAGCTTTTTTTAAGGACACATATCTTTGGCTTGACGATTATAAGTGTTGAGAAGTTTCATATGTTAATTCGCGTCGGTGTTCTTTTTTTAACAAGGAGATTTAGTACTTTTAATATTGCACTCTGCTTGATACATCTTACACGTTGTTTTTGGGACAAATCAGGCTTTTAGTCATATGATATGTAAGTGTCAAAGGTGGAAGAGCAGAATGACTGTGGTGGTATTTTATCTTCTTACAGCGCTTCACGTAAAGGAACTGCATACGTATTTTTCTGATGGTACACCTGTGTCCACACAAAGGAGACCAGCACAATAACCACGTTTACATACTGCAGTTATCTAGCTAATACCAGGAGTGGCACATTCCAGTGTCCTTCTATGTTAAACAGCTGTGCAACCAGCTAATGTTCAGGTGCTGTTCTGTGGATGATGGACCAGCCAGCAGCTAACTTGTCAGCCATGTGTTATCTAAAGAATGAGTAAGTCAACAGCAGAATGAGTTCAAAGTGCACTGGGTCCTCCCTTAACTCTAATCTGGAGACATCCCTCACATCACAAATAATGCCAGCCAGTGATGTTAGTTTAGTCACAGTGTGGTTTAATTAGATTCAGTTGTTCACAAAGTGAATAACAATTGCGTAGGACATACTTCACATCAATAAAACTGCTTTGTTGAAAGTTGTTTCCTGGCCCAATGTGCTTATCTAATCAAATATGTTTATTGAAATCGAACACTCCTGGACTTTTTATTGCTGCCAGCAACAGTCAGAGGTTGTTAAGTGTAAATAGTCAAAACATTAGCATGTGGTATCAGATTTATGGATTGATAAAAGCATCATTATAATTCAATTTACTTAACAAATTCTGTAGTCACAGCAACAGCTCCATTTATGTTCCAGTAGAGTAGCTTTTACATATCAATCTGGTACCAGACAGACATAGAAATAAATCAAATCTGTTGGAGGCATACGGGTGGTTACAGTTTTTGTAAGCCAATAGATTTTTTTTCTTGACTTTCTGCAAGCAGTGAGACATTTACATTCAATCCTGGAAAGCTCATTGTTGGAGTGTCTTGGCAAGAGAGAGGGAGGTGACACTGGCTCCTCCACTGCACTGTGTAATTACTGTGGGAGCTGCTGCATTGTGACTATTTTTGACAGGCTGTGACACAGATGGATCTGACCACAGAGACTCAAGACACAAGTCAAGGGCCTCGCAAAGTCAAGGGCCAAGACGGCACTAAGATGGCGAGAAAGAAGGGAGAAGGGAGCCTTTGGCAGAGTGATAAAGTTGGTCTATTTTGCAAACATCTTTTTAGCAAAAAACTTTTGCAAGATGGCTTACATCAGCTAGGGAGAACTTTTTTATTTCCTATGTTAACAAAAACAAAGTCACACTGCCCTCTTGAAATCTTGCGGCTAATGTAATCACTAATGGCATCTGCTCAGGTTGAGTCTTCCTCACAGCACATATTTAGTGTTCCCTCAAATGACACTCATTTGGATATAAACAGCGCATTCGTGATTTAATCTGCCACGTGTTAGATCTATCAGTAGGGTCCATTCTTAGGCTGGTTCCGTACTCTCATGTGATACCATCAAATAGACATCCTGGTGGCTTTATTCAAAACAGCAGATAATATGCAATTTTGTTACCCTTTACACGAGAGGGAGGGAGGGAGAGGGAATTCACTGAGAAGAAAGTGATGGCTTTCAAATGGATTGACTATTTCCTCTCCAAATTCCTTCCTTTCCACATTTGCTCGTTGTGGTTTTTGTTTTCTTATTTAGGTTGTCTGAGAGCAAAATGAGTGTAGCTTTTATTTAAAAATTGTCCCTCAAAACTGCATGTCTCTGTAGCTACTGAGCCAAGGTACATTAGTCAGACTTTGTACCCTGGGCGCTGCTTCCTGAGAGGCCTGTTTTCATGCACTGTTTGCATTTAAATTTAAGGTCAAATATGGGAAAATGGATCTGAGTTTAGAATTGCCATCAAAATCAAAGATCCCTGAGCCACTAGAATAGTCCATAGAATGTAAAATAATTGTTCTAGCTCTCGCTCTTCCTTACTGATTGCCACTCAACAGAGCTGATACACTTTGTTGTCAGCTTGTTTGAGTATATGCAGAGACCAATGCAGCCAGCTAGGGTGGGTGTGGGCTTTGGGACAGACCTCAGGCCAGGGAAGTCCTCTCTCTGAGTCACTTCAGTTTAAAAGGCCAGCTGTGTAAATGACTTACAGCATGCATTCAGAATGCATACTGCTGCATGGAGCGCAGCTCACCCAGGTCCTGGGTGTGTGCCGCACATGTACATGTAGCACACCAGAAAATTAGCACACTCACACTGCTGTCATAGCTTAGTAACAATAATGAATTTTACCTGAAATGCCCATTTACACATCCCTAACCACAGGAAAGGGCCATGACTTGGCTGTCTGCTATTTGCATCCTGGATGACTTAAAGAGAAGCAACATCATCACCTGTGCTGTGTGTGTGTGTGTGTGTGCGTGCGTGCCTGCATGCGTGTGTGTGTGTGCGTGTGAAGAGGGAGGTGAGGGCATAGTCTTTTACTGCAAGATGTTTTCATGAGGTGTGTTAGTCACAGCGCCCTTATTTTTCCTGTTCTCATGCAATCACGGATTAATGTATTCTTATGGGGCTGTGAGTCAATCACAGTGCTACACTAAGGCAATCATTTAGTGGAAGCTACATTTAGCAGATTCATATGCTGATGATATGGTAGTGTCATGTTATTACTCCAAGTTAAGACCAATTTTATCCTTTGTGTTTCTAATTGCCAGCAATTCTTAAAGTTCTGGCATGTCTGATTTTAGTTGCTGAATGTCCTACCCTGCCTGTGGCACCCAGCTTCATGCCTATTAAGTCAAACTGAAGAGGGTAATCAAAGTCACAAATTCACATTTTGTTCTTCTCAAGTTATATCCGTTTAAAGTTTTTAGATAACCATAAAGGCCTGAACGCCCTATCAAACTGTGGCTTTACAGATAATTCTTATTAATTGTGGCAGTGCTTGCAAAATTGTCAACTTGTTCGTCTGTGGGATGTTTTCAGCTGGCAGTGTAAGGTCCAACACTGTAGAATTGGCAGTTTGTTTAAAAAATTGAATTTTTTTTTGTTGAAGTAAGCTTGGTTTAAGCTAAAGAACAATATTATTACTTAGTTCCCTCTTGCTGTTCACAGTAAATTTTGTGGTTTTTATTCACTGAAATAGGATTTATTATTTCACATTTAATAGGTTACCCTTGAGCTCCGCACTATTAACGGGCCATAATCCTTTAATTACTACTTGAAGCCACAGATGGCGCTGTTACCATTTTACAGTTGAAGTTGCGGTAAAAGTTCCTATAACCCTTTTTTGTGTCTGCCTGTAGGGCCTCCCTTTCTCTGATCGCATTTTGTTTTCCTCTACCTTCTCTTGCTCTCTCATGCTGGTCCTGTGGATCTGAGACACTTCTGCGACACCTCAGGCTTCGGAGCGGCAGCGGACAGATCTGACGGCTCGCATTAGCCCAAGTGTCTGTTCGGCACCCTCACACCCCTCAGTCCTGCTTTGCGCGCTTCCGCTACTCTGCAGGGGGTATCTCACCCCGGCACCACTCTCCCTAGAGTTAACCACCACTATTTGCACCTCCTTTAGATCCCTATAGAGCTCATTAACTCTAATAACACACCTGGTGCCTAAAACCAGATATGCGTAGTCAGTCAAAAGGGGCTGAACAAACAAGACTGGAACACTGCACTAAATTATACAAATTGACTGATACCCTGTAATGATCTGTCTTTTTCTTTATTTTTCGGTTGCTCTCACTCTAACAGTGTTTTAAACACAGAACCGGGAACAAGTAAGTCATAGTTTCCGTATGCTAAAAGGAGACTGGTGATGAAAAGCGGAGTGCAAGGGAAGTGTAGCTTGCTCAAGATGTTTATCCTATAAAGAGCAAAGAGAGTTTGATCTCTTGGGTACAGAGTGACTATCCACAGTAGGGCGATTACCACGTTAGGAAACATCCTGCCCACTGGCAGCAACTGATGACATCATGCCTGCGTGATGCATTTATACTGCTGTAGGGTCTGACAGCACTGGCTCTCTGGGAAAGGGTCAGCAAAGTTTCATGCTATAACTTACTCACACTTAACGATCATTAACTTGCCACAGCAGGAGTGTGCGCACGGTCACGAACACATGCCTTTGAGCCTGTGCACAAGAAGAAACAGTAACCACAGGAAGAAGAGTCTTTACATTTAAGACTTGTGGTCAAACCAGACGTCTTTTGCTTGAAGGCCATGGAGAGGTTTGAGATTATACTAACAGCAGCTTTGCTGACCTCTTACTCTCACTGCAGCCATAAAACATGTTTGCCCTCTGCACCCATAAACCGTACTTTTGGGTTCTACCTCGTGCTTCGCCGGGCATCACGAATCCGAGATTTATACAGAATATGTGAGAACCTCGAAGAAACACTGACTGTAAAGACTTTCTTGATATCTTGATGCATGCTCAATCATCCAGGTAAGACAATCCCAAAAAGCCAAAGCACTACAAAGTGATAAAGTCAGTCTCCAAAGAGGTCGAAGAAGTCACTTGGATGAGTGACGAAACAGTTCTCTCACTGAAAACGTTGTGACCCAATTCCACCAGAATAAAATTTTTGGGACTTTCTTGGTACAGTCATTCTCACTTGCTTCTGCTGGTATAGAGCCATGCAGATGGTTTTGTTTTAAAGCAATAATTTGGCTGTTCAGTGAACACGCTTTATCACTTTGTAGTGGAGTGTTGGGTAAAAAGATCAATAGCTCGCTGTGAAACATGAAGCAGCAGGGCAGCTGAGACTTGCACTAATTACACCCTGTTTGTTTAATTAATGAAAACAGTGAAGTGTAAAAGCAACATTTTGCTGAGGTTTATTTGCCAAGCTATTTCTTCATTGCTCCAGTAGCTTACTGTATACTGTCATCCTCTATCTGACACAACTCCTCCTTAAAACCCTAAAGCTGTCATTTTTACATTTCTGTTTTTGTATGAATAAAACAGCTGGTGAACTTCAGAGATGCTTGTAGTTAGATTTTGATGTAGCCAGGCTAGATGCTGCCCTGTGCTTCAAATCTTTGTACAAAGCTAATTTAGCTCTGCCATGGATGTAATATTGATCTTTTTATCAAAATAAAGATGAGACAGCAAACAAATCCAGTTTAAAAAAAAAGATTCCTTCAATTTGGCTTTGAAATACCCAATATTGAGATTTCTTTCTGTATGATGTATGATAGAGGTTAACTGAAATCTTTTTATGTTGCTCACTACATCAAATCACAGTTCATTTTTCAACTACTCATTAACTAAGGAGTGAATCTGAAGAACCTGCTCGACAGTGACGGTTCTGAATATTGGAACGTGCAACTTGTATCAGCTTGCTCCCTTGTCAAAGGCAACTAGATATTATTGAAAGGTGACTGTGACTATAAAGCAGCCACATCCTAAATCTACAGCAGTCTTTGTTTTGATATAATGTGCTGGAAGACAGGGATAAACTGTAGGGATTAACTATAGGATAAAACAACTCAGAGATGTGGAATTGCAGCCATTCAGTTTCCCCCACTCTTCCCCTCATCCCCCTGTTTTTATGTTCTCTAATTTTGTGACCACAGGAGCCACACCCTCCTCATCCAGCCAAGCCACCCCTTATTATAGACCTCAGGAAAATTCACATACAATACTCATGTTGGCAGAAGGAGAAACTTCTTAAAATTGTCTCCTGCATCACAGTGCAGTGTCTTACGCACGTGTGATGGACACATTGACACCCTGTTTTTATCAGCTTGTTGTTTATTTGGTGGAATCACAGCCCATTCCTTCTTAAAATAAATAAAATAGCTGTGAGGAAACTCAAGGGAAACTCAGCTGCTTGCCTGAAGAAATAGAAACCTGTGATAGCCAGTTCATGTTCCATGCTTCACAGGCACAATATTTCAGCACTTATCATAAAACCACTTGCGTACAGTTGTTGCTTGGCTTTTACAAGCTTTGATTTGGCTGTCGGAGCCTGGTGAGGAATCTGGTCAGTATTATGGGCTTCCGCTAACGCAATCTTCCACTAGGAGAACTAACACACATTACACAATGCAGCTGGTGACTGGGCAGGGTAGGTGGCTCTAAAATAGTATTTGAGTACGCACTCCCGTCACGGCTCCAACATGAAAGTTCTCAAGCACAAGATGTTCACACAAGGAAAGACAATAAGGAATGAAATGTGTGGCATCTATTTGCGATCCACCTTTATCCTCATGTTTCTTCTTTCATTTCATTCCTTCTCTCTCTTTCTCTCCCCTCTGCCCTGTCAGTGCCTCAGTGCCATGCAAAGAGCGGTGCATTTGTTTTTGCATCAACAGAGCTATTGGTCCCAGGATCTTTGACTTTGCTCTCGCCCCATCTGCCCTCTCAGCTTCACTGTTTGGTACCTGCTGTCATGGAAGTGCAGGGGAGTGCAGATGCTGCTGCGCACTGATAAGGCAAGGCCAAAGTAACCCAGATGATAGAAATGTAGGAAAATGTGTGGAAATATTTTTTATTCAGTGGATCAGGTTTTTGCATTTCAATATGCATATTGGGGTTTTAGCCAAAAAGCAAATTATTTCAGTTACTGCAGAATTAGAGCCACATATGGACAAAAGAAATATGCAAGGAAGGAGAGTAAAATTATTAGAAACACTAAAATGAGTGCAGCATTCCTGGCAATGAAGGAGGTCCGTCTATCATTGAGGCAGAGCTAGAACGCCCGCTGCTTAGTACATCTGGGCTTTTTGACCACTCGCCACATCGTCCCACCCGCAGATTGTTTCATCATCTCTCTCAGCGAGTGCCTTAGCCTGGCCAAATGCACAGAGGTTCTGTTATGTACATCCAGATATCATTTCGGACTCCTGGGTTCAACAGGTGAATTTCTTAGATAAGGCATTGGGAAAAAAACATAATCTTCCTTGATCTTGTCAGCTGTGTACTCTGTGAAGCTGTTGAAAGCTTATGAGAAAAGAGATTAATTGTCTCCATTTGTGGTATTTATTTACACACTAGACCTTGGTGCAATACATCAAATTGTGGAGTACATTAAGAGAAATTACCTGAGAGGCTATCTGTACTAGCTATTACATTCCTTTGCTTCTGCTCACTCCCTGTCCAGCAGAAGGCAATAAAACGTGCACTCAATAACACTAATTAGCTCCAGAAACATTCCTTCTGAGCAGGAAAGTGAGCATACGTTGCTCTCCACACTTGTACATATGAAAGTAGATAAATATGCATGTGCTTTTTCATTCACTGGGAGTGTACACAGAAGCGATTACATAAATCTAGAGGAGGAAGAAAGATGTGTTACAGTCACAGTGTCAAGGACAGGCTGCATGCAAAGAGGAAAGACTTGCCTTCAACGCATACTTTGTAGGCCAGACTTTATTCTGGCCCTCATGTGAGAAGCCTCCTCAAACACAGCTGGGGAAGAAGCTGTAATAAAGAAAGACAGCGACAAACAAATTCAGCAACTCAAGAATAGATGAAAGGTGAAATCTCTCTGCTTCTCTCTGGTGTGTTTAATAGAAAAGCATGGAGAAATTAAGGGAAGAGGAAGGGAATGCTATGGTTTGCATTCAGAGAAAGTGTGTGGATGTGTGTGAAAGAGAGATGGGGAGTGGAAAAACATACAAAAGAACTTGAGAAAGTGTTGAAATGTTTTATGTCTGGGAGCACAGGAGGCCTAAACCTCTGGAGATGAGGGGCAGAGTAGGAGTTTGGAGACTAAATACCACGCAGCACCTCTGGGACCATAAAACAACAAGTTAATTAATACTAGGAGGCCAGTGGTGATAATCAATACTGTTGATTCAGGAGAATAGGCAGGGAAATTTGGTATCATATGGCCCTGTGTGTAGGACATACTGAAAACTGGGCCAGACATGATGGTGGAGGTTTAGTTAAGGGGACTTGTTGGACGCCGAAAAGATAAAGTTTCTCTGCACAGCTGCTTTGGCCTGCAGACAGCGGGAAACATCTGTATTAGCCTCAGCACCACGGGCAGCCCACTGTGAAGAGGAATGCAAGGAGCAATAGAGAGAAGGGTGGGGAGGGAATGAATGTGAGATATGAGTGTGTATTTAAAAAAGAAATATTGGAGTTCTTCACTTGCTATTACCTGACTTGGCTACTAGCTATAAAACTAGAGCTGCGTGCCTCTGGTGTGACTATAGCGTGACACAACTGCTTCTGAGCGCACAAGTGTGTGACACAGTGTTGTCTGCAAGCCAGAGCCTCTTATATGTCTAAACTAATTCACCAGTTAGTCATTCCTTCCCTTCTCTGGTCTCCATTATCTTGCTCTTAACACACAATATGTGGAGAAGGAACTGTGGCAGCTCCTATGGGAACAGACAGAGGGGCATGAATGGTGCAGGGCCCGGTGGTGCCATATCAAGTCATCGAGGCAACACAGAGGAATATGTACATGGAAGTGCAGGTCTGTGTGGTACTTCTCCATCTCCACGATGAGAGAAAGATTTGTTCGTTTAGTTCTTTTCACATCTGTTTAGTGAGATGTATCACATCTGGTGCTGATTAGCAGCACTAGAACACTTAAAAATTAATATAATTTTTCATTGGCTTGGTATTTATTCACTTTGTAGATGTTTTTGCTACAGCCTCCCTTGTGACTTAGAATAAGAGCTGATTACCATTACTGCTGCTGCTTACATGTCCCGTGATCTATCGGGTTTAGTTCCCACAAAAGCAAGAGAAGAACCCAGCTATTCATATATAAGCATAAAGAATGGGACACAAGTACAGAGAAGGAAGGACAACATACACTCTAGACCAGTATTACACATGTGTAATACTGTTCGTCTCCATAATATGATAATAACAAAAGAGGTCTGAGAGTACATATTTGCATCCAGGCTGAAAATTCCCTCCACATCATGCATGAGATCAGTCCCCGGATCCAGAGATGTATCTGGATCCAGATTAGTTTATAATACTTTCTTGAGAACAAAAACAAGACGGTATTTCCCACATTTTCTTCAGTTTCATATGTACTATTTGTTGAAATATGATGCAACATGTCCTGTTTTGCAAAGAACAAAACAAACAAACAAAAAAAGGATCTGAATGAAATTCAATCACTGCTAAATGTTTGGCAAAACAAATTCCATGCAAATTTATTTATTATATTTGAGTAATCCTACTAACAATCAGACAAGGCTAAACTCTTTATTTGTGTTGAAAAGTAACTTTTGTATATTAATCTTTGACTTATTAATGGACATATGTGGGTTACCCATTTTTAATGGTCAATAAATACTCCTAGTAAGCCAGTTAATATTACTTCCTAATTCAGTTGCATGAGTGCCAGGTTGACATCAGTGCTAAGCTCTCACTATTCAGACTTAAAGCAAGCCAAAGATTTACTCTTGTCCTGCCTCTTGCACAAGACTTTTTTTCCCCCCTGCTTAGAGTTCTTGGTCAGCGTCCTCTTTGGTCTTCTTCAAGCTGTCACAAGGCTCATATTTGGTGGTGTGTGACATAGTGCCTTTGAGCATTAAGCAGCATGCTTCTTGTGGAAAAATTGTGTCCAATCAGGCAAAGTTACGTAATGCATTTGGGGTCAGAATGGAAATGAAAAGGGGAGTCACTCTCTTTGACATGTGTTAATGTGCCAGTTACTCATTTTGAAATTGTTATTTTATGGTTAAAAAAGTTATTGAAGTGTAAATCAACAGTAGTCGTGTCTGTTTTTGCTGTTATTAAATGTGTATGTTTTAAATGTGAGTGGGCTTTTTTAAATCCTTTTTTTCTAATGGATAAAAGTCCTTGAGCCCTATGATTTCACAGAGCAGCAATTTACTCAAATGTTAGTCTAACACAAGTAAATTAGTGAGTAAGTGCACTTTCTGGGGACTATGTCAGTTTGATTTATTTATGCAACCAGAAAGGTGTATGTGACATTAAAGCCGTGGTTTTATACAAAGTGCTGAAATAACATATTGTCCTTTTCTTGGGGGGGGGGGTAAATCTATCTCAAAAAATGTTATAGGAGTCTATGTCTATGCACACAATATCTGTTTTAACACAAAGACATGTTGGATTTTTTTTGCTTTTTTGATAATTCGAAAAATGTGTTCAAAATGATCCTTTTTACATTTGATTCTTCTCTCCAGAAAGAATTGCGGTTTTGGCTTAGCATGGGCTAAGATGCTAATACAGTGTTCATGAAAAACCTTCTGGCTGCCAGGTGCATGGTAAACTGAGAGGATGGAGGACTCACTGTCCCTCTGATATCTGTGATGTGTGCTGCTGTGCACGTGTGTGGCCTGCTCTTGTTTCTTGTTAAATGATATGGGATAACCATGCATCATCAGCGTTTTTAGAAAAAGCAATCAGACGTCTTAAGACCAAATGATAAAAGCAGCTCGCTGTGTAAGAGTAAGTGCTTGTGCGCTTGTGTGTGTGTTTGCCTCTTTGCATTTGTGTGTTGTTGCGTCTCTAATTATGGATTACAAAAACCCATAATGATTGTGTTACCGTGCTGTGACGCACAAGACTGTTCACTTCACAGGCAATACTTTGTGATAGTTGTGCGTGTGCAATGGACTATTTTTCTGTTTGTGTGTGTGTCCGTGTTTAGGACTCCGACTGATTTGGACGTTGAAAACTCTGAATGAAGGGTTCACATGGCATCAGAGGGTGTGTTTGCCATGTTTGTGGTGTGTGTGTTTTTGCGACACAGGTGGGGTGAAGGCTGCTCACTTCCTCCCAGAGGAAGTCATAAATGCACTCACTTGGCTTTAACTGTGCCTTGTCCCCTCATCTGACGACTGCTTCCTTTGGAGAGAATTAAAAGAGAGAAAATGGAAGAATTATGGCAGAGGCCTTAGCTGCACTCTGTACGCTGCGTTATATTTTTTTACACAAATTACACAAATACCAGCACTGAAGAGTGGACATTTGATGTGAGAGGAAAATATTTAGTGTGGGAGTTTTACAGCAGCAGCATCCAACTGCTCTCATAAGCAAAGATAAAGAGCTTTTACAGTAAAGGGGCGGGGTGGCTGCTCAGGGGGGGCTCAAGAACAGGTCTGGCTTTCTCCCCAGAGGGACTGCACCTGCACTGGGCTACAGAAGGAGGGAGAGTTCCCTGGGACAGTAGAAGAATAAGCAGGCTCTAAAATTGTGTGAGAAGGTACCAGGGTAAATTAGTAACAAGAAGTAATTGTTTCCTGGAATAATAACATTAAAGTGGTAGTCCTTACTTGTTGCATTCCTCGTAATATTGCGGGCATGTCCTGTTGTGTGGGGATGTGTCCTAGAAGGTCCTGGAAGATGATACATGATAGTGATGTTTTTTTTTGTTTTTTTTTTGTCTGTCCCATTTGGTTCTTTAGCCGTCAGAATTGTTGTCTGAAGACCAACAAGGATACCAAATGGATTTATTTTGCCAAATGGATCATCATGGCATTGCCGTATTGGTCCATTTGATCAACTTTTGTTGTTATTATTTATTTTATTTTCAGTAGTTACAGATGAGACAGACATGATTGGGGGATAGGAAAGGGAGAAAGAAAGAGAGGAAGGAAAAGAAAAACAGAAGGGAAGAGGGACAGTGAGAAAGGGCACTTACAAAGACAAAGAGAAAAAAAAATCTCCTGGATCACCTGTTGAGAGAAAAAGAATAGAAAACAAGCAAAAAAAAAACAAAGCAACATACTAAACACAACACCATCATGTTAATCTAGCTAAGTGTAAACAGCAATAAATACTAAATATTGAATGTTGTTGTGCAGCACAGACAGCGCACAATGTGCTTTGAAGTAGCAGCTAAGAAAGGTGTAGTTTATGTCTACGAACAGTGAACACCCATGTGCACACCCGTGTGGATCAGCGCGCTTGTATACAGAAGGTTTCCCCA
Source organism: Pelmatolapia mariae (assembly GCF_036321145.2). Classification (NCBI taxonomy): domain Eukaryota; kingdom Metazoa; phylum Chordata; class Actinopteri; order Cichliformes; family Cichlidae; genus Pelmatolapia; species Pelmatolapia mariae. The sequence goes on along the minus strand of NC_086244.1, from coordinate 20,652,967 downwards.
TGTAACGGTCTGGAGGGCCATAGCCCCGTCCCCCAGGGCATGAAGCAGGCATGGAGGAGATCCAGGCTCCAGACATCCAGGGACCCCAGAGTGCGAGAGCCCAAGGAGTACCACCGGAGGGGCATCCGTGCCACCCTCCTGGGAAGGGCTGAGGAGATCCCCAGACGAGGGGTCACCCAGTAGCCACGGAGCAGAAGCCAGAGGGGGCTGCACTGGCGCGCCCGCCGGCTCTGCCGGCAGCCAGCTGTGCCAGAGTGAACCGAGCTGCAGGCCCCGAGGCCGGAGGTTCGAGGGCCCCCTTTGCCCCGGAAGAGGCCTGACCGAGCGACAAGCACCAGGCCCCGCCAAGTAGCCACCGGGAGTGAGCTGGTGTATACCTGAGCGCCCAGCCCCGGACACCAAGAACCACCAATGCACCGACCCCTGAGTGCATCAGTTACCGGCAGGGAGTGTGGTGAGGGGAGATAGGCCTCCATACTTTGGAGGGCCTGGGTGTTCCCAGGGAGGTGGAGTCTAAGACCTGACCTGACATATAAACACAGACAAACAGGCACACACAGACACAAACATGCATTCCCACCCTCATGCACACATATACAAACACTCAGCACTCATCCAACGTAGGAATAGACATATATGCACATGTACACACAATCGCACTCCCCAGATAGTGATGTTTAAAGGAATATGAAAGAGAATATATATTTCATTTTCACACTTATTTAGAGTTACCTAGGAGTCTTTGAATCTCAAATGGTCAGAAATTTTAAATTCTTTTACAGCATATGCATGCAACAAAGGCCCCAAACAGACAGACTTTGCTTTAAGTGGTCAGAGGCCAAAAATGAGCCATCACTGTGCGATTATCCAGTGTGCAGTAGAGTCTGAGCTTGAGGTGACCTGCAGGTGGAGAGGTATAAGCCAGCTTGTATGCATGCACGTATTGTCAAAACACAGTCTAATGTTGTAATGTTTGACTTCAGGGTGGGAGCTCAATGAAGGCTCTGATTGATGGCCTGAATGAGAAGAGATAATAAACAAGTGGCACTGCTTAGATCCACTGGTGTTGAATTGATAAAAGCATGTGGTGAAATCCACAAAACCTTGAATTTAAAAAGCTGTACAGCTTTTGAAACCATCAGTGTGTGCCCATAGATGGAGAACAATGGGAGCCTAAAGCTGCCCCTCACTGAAGAGTAATTAGATCCTTTCTTATACCAAATCATCTCACAGTGCTGCCATTGTACGTTGTCCTTCAGCAACAGGGTTTAATAGAGATAGAAATGAAAGGGGATGTAGGAAAGAGATCCTTATACTTGTACTATCTATCTATCTATCTATCTATCTATCTATCTATCTATCTATCTATCTATCTATCTATCTATCTATCTATCTATCTATCTATCTATCTATCTATCTATCTATCTATCTATCTATCTATCTATCTATCTATCTATCTATCTATCTATCTATCTATCTATCTATCTATCTATTTATCTACTTGTGTATGTTTTGGGCACCTTTCTACTTTGTTGGCTGGAATAGCTGCTTAAAGTTCTTGAGAGAAACTTTTGTTAACTATCAGAAGAAAGTGTCATTTCACCCACAAACACAAGCTTGAAACACAAGCAAAACAAAATTAAAAAAAAAGTTTCAGTATCACTTGAGCCTGACTCAATAATGTATATTTATTTCCTTTGATTTTTTTTTTTGTACGTTTGAGTGCATCTTTTATATTTGTGTGTATATGCATACATACTTATATGGGTGGGGGACCTGTCTATCAGCTAATAAAGACAAAAGTGGTGGGTGCCTCAGGAGATGATGAGATAAGAAAGGCACTGACCCCTGGGATGTCCTGCTGGGACATAAGATGAGCAAGGTCAGGGAGGTACAGGAGGGGTTGGAAAGCTGGGATGTGAGGATGAGAGAGAACAAGGGGTAGGGAAGGGGTACACCGAACATCAAGCTCTAACTCATGAGAACCAGATGAAGGGCAGACTGGATGACTCTCTGGGGCTATGAAGGGAAGAGAGGGGGAAGAAAGAGGCTCATAAAGCTGTCAGAGTCCGCCCGCATCTCTCTATCACGGCTCAGTGTGTGCCAGATGCATTGCTTTTAGTGCTAGTTCTCATGAATGTTTCAATCATAAGCCAACATGTGTATTGAATAGCTATAGATGTGTTTAATTTGGGGCTGACCCAGAGTCTGACAAGCTATGTCATCTCCTCACTAATAACTGAGGATGATGGACAGTTTAGGAAAAATGAATTGTAGAAAGTCTGAGAGTAAAAGACATTTGTTGTCTTCCTACTTTGCAAGCATATGTTTTGTTTCCCTGGAAGATGCAACTCAATACCACACGAAAAGCTTTTAAGTTTCATAAAAAAGTCACATTAGCCCTTTGTGTCTGCCTGTAAAAATTTAGTATCACTGCTAAAGGGGAGAATGCAACATAACTCATGTGAATGGGAAACATTCTTTGAATACATACAGCCTCTTTAAAGATACATTTTTCATGTTTTTTTTTTTATGTTTATGTTTTGCAGTGGAGCACGATAAAGAATTCCTACCGGTGCGGCGGCATCATCGAGAGTTCAAATTCGATCTATCACGAATCCCTGAGGGTGAGGCAGTCACTGCTGCCGAATTCCGTATATATAAAGACTTCATCCATGAACGGTATGATAATGAGACCTTCCGTATCAGCATCTACCAGGTGTTGGAGGAACACTCAGACAGGTGAGCATCGGTTCGTGGTTATGTGTTTAAAAGATTAGTTGGATGCTGAAAAGACAGTTTCAGGGGCTGGACCACACCTCACTTACTAACCTGCCGGTTGTACATTTATAAGTGCCTTCTCCCTACATGCTAGTATATTCTTGTTTCCTTACCTCACCTTTTCTTTTATTTTCTAGTCCTAGTCCATACAAGGGTTACCTACCCAGGCTTTACTGCTATTCTCTGTCATTGTCTCATCATAACTAGGGTGGGGTCCTTGCCAGTGGTAAAAAAGACAAAGTCAGTCGACATGGCATCGTGATATGTTAATATTTAGTTCAAATCGCTCATCTTCATAGGAACAGACTTTTAGTCTGAAGTTATTTATCAGTAAGAAATGCTTCCTTTTGTTGTAATGTATGTTTCCTGTAGCAAACACTTTGACTGATCTGGAAAAAAAATACAAATAGCAAGAACTATTGCCCTGTCTTATACAAATGTCCCAGTAAGTAACAGCTTAACAGAGGGGTAGGCCCAGAACCTGAAAACAAATTCAAAAAATTCAAGGAAGTCTAGTCATCAATAATTTTATGTCATAGATCTATGCTTTTTCTATTGAGACATGTAAAAATGACCTAAAATTTATAAACGAATTAAAGTTTTAACAACTTATCTTGAAGGCTTTGATACACCTACCAGTAGTTATACATGTAACCCTGGAATGGCCCATATCCAGCTATCTTCAGCCCCTCCTAAAGGTTTCTATTATCCAAAGGGAACAACACCGTCATTTATCCCTTTGCCAAAGACAGGCCCAGGTACATGAATGAACCAGAGCTCTGTGACACACTATCTTCCCAGTCAGAAAATAGGTCGGGATACATGAATGGCCACATGAAGAACAAGGGATTTTAGTCTCCAATGGTGAAAGGGCAGAAAGGGTCAGAGTTTACTGCTGAACAATAGGACCGACTTGGATATGCACTGTTTCTCTTTTCACACATTCTTGTCCTCTCTCACAGCTGTACTTTTTGCTCCCTTTCTTTCTTTGGCTTTTTGGCTCTCCCACAAAATTCCAGCCAGTGATGGACCGTGTGTAGTGTATGAAAGGACCCGTCGTTTATAAAGCCATTATTGTCAATTAAGAAAATGAAGTGTTCCCCTGGGCCTCACCAGCTGGAGCCCTCCCCGCCTCCCTTGCCTTACTCTCTGTCTTGCTTCATCGCTCTCTTTGGTTGACTCTGTCACACTCCCTCTCTCCAATCAACAGCTCTGCTTTGGTCACTTAGCTGCACACGCTGTCACCTTGTCTCTACCTTTAAAAAAAAATAGATCGTGCATGTCAACATGTAATTTTAAATGACTTTTCTTGTCCCTTTCAGGGAGTCAGACCTATTTCTGCTGAACTCGAGAGTGATCTGGGCAGCGGAGGAGGGCTGGTTGGTGTTTGATGTAACAGCCACCAGTAACCACTGGGTCCTGAACCCTGGCAGAAATCTGGGTCTACAGCTGGCTCTGGAGAGCACAAATGGTCAGGGGAATGAATGTCACAGAAATACACAGAGTGTGATCAAAATGTTTAGTGACTTGGCCCATAAAGAGCAAAAACTTGTCCAGCTTTAAATTTGGCAGCTTTTTCCTTGTGCACTTGTGGACTGCTTCCAGTGCTCCTGCTACATTTGGATCATTCCCCGGAAGTCCTGTTCTGTTCACTGTGAAACTCAAAATTGCGCAAAGAGCTAATATTGAACTTTTGTGTCATACTGACCCAGTCATTACTGGTAAGGAGACTTCAGTGCCTGGCTATGACTGAGACACTACACAGCGGTCTGAGGGTTTTTTTTTGAGACGTTCACAGGATGTCATGAATTAGTTTTCCTGAGTCAGAATCTCAACTCAGAGTTTTACTGTAAAGTCCTGAGGTGACTGAGGAAGAACAACAAACTGCCAATAGTATGAACTGTGGCATGAATCATTATCAGTCACCATAAAATGGAGTGAAAAAGCTGAGTTCAGAAAGAATAGTTTATCTGTTTTAATTTTCTAGAAAGAAAAATGCATTCAAGGGTCACTGATTTAACACAAAGAAAGAGATTCAGCTCAGTGAAAGTCATCAGTCCTGATACGTGCCTGTTCTGACACGTAACAGGACCACTTTAAGTGGTCCACGGGTGTGCAAGGGAAGGGTATTCAAATCACAACAGTTTGTTTTTTTATGGGCAGGAAAAAATATTTTGATTGTAACTATATTTACTGTCTCATGGCTATGTGCTAGGTAATTGAGCTAGTGTACTTGTGTAATGTGTTTTCCACAGAAATTAATAGCTGTTACTCACAAATTGCTACAGAAAAGGACATGAACAAAGGTACAGAGGCTAGCCTATAAAAAAATATAAAAGATACTTATAGACTCTGTATATGCAAACTGTAAGATATGCAAGGGTAAGATGTACGTTCACTTTTTTCAATTTATCTGGTCATTAATGCAAATGTCTACTTAGCTAATCACATGGCAGCAACTCAGTGCATTTAGGCATGTATCAGAATTTCCATGGGTCAATGGAAATTCAAATCAAGTATCAGAAGGGAGAAGTAAGGTGATTTAAGTGACTTTGAACATGGCACGTCATTTGTGCCAGACAGGCTGGTGTGAGTGTTTCAGAAACCTTTGAGCTACTGGAATTTTCCGCACAACCACCTCTACAGTTTACAGAGAATGAGAAAATACCTTTTTTTATGTCAGATGTCAGAGGTAACAGTAAATAACAGCTCAATACAACCAAAGTATGCAGAAGAACAGCTCTGAACACATAAACACATCAAACCTTGAAGCAGATGAACTACTACAGCAGAAGAGGGTGCACCTTAAAATGTCTTCAGAATACAGGTTTCTAATGCAAAAGAGTTTCAACTATATTTAAGGGTAAACGTTACAAAATAACAACCTTGCGTGAATAAACAGCATGAATCACAGTACTGTGCAGATGATTAAGGTTAGATGTTGAACACAAATGAAGGTCGGCATTGTATTGCAACAGACAAAGGCCTCCATCATCGCTGTAAAGGTTACAGTCAGATGATTTCTTCCTTGTGCGTGGAAAGATAAATCAAACCCTGCTTCTCATCATTCATCACCACTATCATCCGCCATACCCTCAGCATCATTAGCAGACATGCGGAAAATACAGTGTGCTAACCAAAGGATAACATCTCAGCAGGAGTTTGTCATCGAGAGCCTTAAATGTTTGTCAGCGAAAAACTTTATCAACAAACAGTCAGCAGGGAGTGTTTGAGAATATCATCCATCAAAGGATGGCAGGATGTTACATGTTAGGCGAGGAAAACAGACACTATGTAGCCTTCGAGGCGTGCAGTGGGTGTGCTGGTGAGGCCATATCTATGAGTGTGTGTTTGTGTGTTGGATCAGGTATGAAGGGTTATGGATGAGCGTGTACAGACAGGTTCCTGCGACTTCTCGTCGCCAGCAGCGACCAGAAGCCTTGATTTACCACTGAACAGTGATCAGACACACATTCTTCCGTGCGGGAACCAGATAGACACTACTGGAGTGCTTGTACACCCGCAAGCACAAACACACCCACGCAAACACAAGAAGGGAGGCTTTGATGTTCAGCGCTGCGTTTGTTCTTGCTATTTCAGAGGTGGAGAAGGGAGAGGAATTCAGAGAAGAAAGTCACATGTGTAAAACCAAATGCAGTGGTTTCAGTAAGAGCAGTTTATATGCAAAATAAAAACTTAAAAACAGCCACACTAAGCAGGGATATATTTATTTAAATTCAGGAGCTCAGCTTTTCTCGTTTGCACACTGATCTGTCTGAACACCTGTTGCACTGTCCTCTCTGTCACCCCCTACAGGAGAGAGTATCAGTCCTCGTACGGCAGGCCTGGTTGGTCGCAGTGGGCCTCAGAATAAACAGCCCTTCATGGTGGCCTTCTTCAAAGCCACTGAGGTGCACCTGCGAAGCATCCGCTCAGCTACAGGAGGGGGCAAACAGCGTAACCCCAGCCGCTCGAAAGGGGCAAAAAGCCAAGAGGCGCTTAGAGTGGCCAATGTTGCAGGTAAACACAAAATGTGTTTGTGTTTTATAAACATTCAGCTATGATTTATTCTGGCATGTTGGGATACCCCCCGGATCATTTGTATTTTGTATCCTTAGTGAAGAATTCATGGAATGGGAAATAAATAACTGGTACTCTACAGTTTCATAATAAAAGGGCCAACTCATGCAGCATGCTCAGTGAGGCGCTAACACACACACACACACACGAGCACGTGCATGTACCGAAATGCGAAAGTACATCCCTTTAATGGATGTGATTCCTGCGATGAATATTCAAGGCCTTTGTTTTGAAGGTGTGAGAGGGCTGTGTTTATGTGAAGCACTGAAACATTAGACTGTAATGCCTGAGCTTCAAATATGCCTCTGCTGTCTTTGTTTATTTACACAAGCATTACAGAGTACTTGGGGCCAAGTTCCCTGCATGGAGGTAAGGCAGCACGGGCTTTTATGGAAGAACACATCTGCAGCTTGCTGTGGGGCAACCCGGGCCACGACACATGGGCTAAATGGGCCTGTTTAGAACTCTGAATAGCAGTGGTCTTTAACTAGATGATGAGAACCAGTCGCTCATCATCATTTCCAATGTGAACCGCTTTCAGGAACTAATGCACCGCAGAGCCCCAGAGGTCACCAGAAGAAGCGAGAGATAGCATTTGATCAAAAACAGACTATTCTTTTCAACACATGGACCGAGTAAAAAGGAAAAAAAGACATGTTGAAATAAGCGGGAGAAAGGGGAGAGAGAATAAATAAAGTCAAGAGTTGTGAAAATGTGGCTCTGCTACTCTGCTTGCACATCTGCTTCATCCAGTGGAAACTCAAAGCCCGGCACAGTGACCTCTGCGCAGCATAACCCATTCATTTAAATCAATTAACCAAACTGCTTCTCTAGATGGAGGTGGTTTCTTTTAGTCATTGTACAAGTGTTGATGTTTTGCATGAGAACATAGTGGCGTGTTTAGGTCTGCTCTTTATCATTGCTGCCTAATTGGGGTCTGACGACAGAAAATAGTTACTCATCTAGCTGAGAAGGATAAAAGCACTCGTGCTGAAGTATAAACTCTCTCTATTTTTCTTCCTGTTCTATAGAAAACAGCAGTACTGATCAGAAGCAGGCATGCAAGAAGCATGAGCTCTACGTCAGTTTCAGAGACTTGGGGTGGCAGGTACGGAAACCATTCCTCTTTCTTCGGTCGCCAGAATTGCTTGGCCCAACAGAAGCCTAAATCAGACACTGCTGTTTGCTGCTCCTATCCCAGAATCTTGATCAGTGACACAATAAAAACCCAGAAATACCTTTGTTAGATGAAGTTACTGCTTTATTTGTGTTCTCTCAACACATAGTATAAGATATGGCATAATTAGGCCATATGAAGACAATACTGAAGGGTAACAGAAAACACATTAAACTCCTGTATGTCTTTTATAGAAACAAAGTATGAAAATATCCAACATATCAAAACAGTATAGCCAAACAAACCTGAATTTCTCCTCCACTCTCAGGACTGGATCATTGCTCCAGAAGGATATGCAGCATACTATTGCGAGGGAGAGTGTGCCTTCCCGTTGAACTCCTACATGAACGCCACAAACCATGCCATTGTGCAAACACTTGTGAGTAACCATAGAACGAGGGAAAAAAATGCAGCAGTCATGTTAAGAGTCTAATCATCTCATCAAATGTCAAGACAATGTAGCCACTGTTGGAACAACTGTGTTTAATTATCCAAAAAGGGCATCATTTTCAGCAGTATCCACGCAAATACCTTTTTTTTTCTTCTTCTTCACAACTTCTTTTCCTCCTCCTCTTCCCAGGTTCATTTCATTAACCCAGAGACAGTTCCTAAACCCTGCTGTGCCCCCACGCAGCTCAATGCCATCTCTGTGCTCTACTTTGATGACAGCTCGAACGTCATTCTCAAGAAATACCGCAACATGGTGGTCAGAGCTTGTGGCTGCCACTAGACCATCACCATCCTCGCATGGACACATGCATACGCACACACTCTTGGGAAAAAAAGGGCTTCCCCCTTGCTGTAATTTAAACATGTTGAGAGTTGGTTACAAAATATACTATGTGCTTTTTTTTTTTTGAAGACTGTCATTCTCAAATGAACAGATAAACACACACACTCATGTTTGTGCTTTCTACTGTGTATACGATACATTTAAAACAGTGATTGTAATGTATATTCATTCACACCCAACAATCTTTTGTTTATTTCAGTAATTATTCTAATTATTGTAGTTTATACTTTTACTGAGCGAGGGAGGATGAATCTGTATTTTTCTTCTATGTACAATACCATGTAAATATTTTGTTTTTTCAAAAACAAAGCAAGTGTATTTATTTTCTGTCACTTGGATTTGTGTTTTTTTTTTTTCCCTTTATGTAAAGCTGCCTACTTCCTTTGTCAGTATGAGTGCACACAAACTCTGAAGAAATGAAAAGAAAACTACTTTTGGCATTAGCATTGAGTTCAAATACGGCACACCGCGCTCTGCCTCAGAAGCATGACACGTTTATTTTGTAACAACAATCAGTTGAGCTGTCAGAGAGATGGGGGGGAAGAGAGTGGGATCTTTGTACGAAGCATCTTGTTCTGTGTGCTCGATATTTTCAGGTTTATATTTTTCTGCTGTAATACAATCTGTCATATTTAAAAGGTCTATTTATTGAGAGCCGGCTAAGTAACCATGTGCTCCAATGTCTCGACTATGTTTTACTGCTGAACTGGTACAACAATAAACAGGAGAAAAACAACAAAGCCACTTTGGGATTTATTGTTTAATCTGGACGGAGAGCAGAACTGTGTCCAAGTCTGAGGAGGACACACGCTGGTATTGAACTGTCTTACACGTTCCTGCACAAATATTTGCTCGGATTGTAGCCTCACCCTTCACCTGCTGACCTGAGATCTGTAACAAATTTTTTCCACATTCAAAAGCAAACTAAGAACTTCTCAGGCTTAGTTACTACGTGTGTGTGGGTTTGCATGCCTGTGTCTGTGGTTTACGTATATGAGGTGGATGTGGGTTGTTTTCTGTCGGCGAGTGTGTGTCGATGCTTCCACATGCATTCAAGTACAAAGCACACTGGGTTTACGTGTAAATATTTTGCAGTGGTTGCTGACAGCAGATTTGGGGAAAATGCAGGACGCTTGTGCGCATCGGTGTCGAGCACGCTGCACCGACTTTTACATTTAAACGATGCGATCCGTGACATGAGCTTTTGTTTTCAGATTTCAGATTCGGATTCATTAGGACAGCTGTTCATTTAACTACACAGCAGTTTCTGTTTCCAAAGCATTGGAGCTCTTACAGTATATTGAGAACTTTTACTGAAAGGGCTGATGAAAACAAATAAAGAGTTACGTTATGTGCAATTCCCTGCACACCTGAATGAGTGGAGGAAAATTGTGAAAACAGCTGAGTGGAACTTCTGCACACTTGGTTAAGTGCTGGGTACTTTAAAGAAGTGTAAGGTGATCGTTATAACCCCAGTAGTAATCTGGCTGGATAACTGTATTATGGGATGGTTGAGGTAGCATCTGTGTGTTCATATAACTACCTGCTGAAGGCTGGACAGTCTGGAAATTTCATCTTATAATTCCGATATTTCATCTGTGAGAAATATTCTGTAAAATTGTGAATTTGTGTTGACAAGTTAAAATTCTAAAATTCATAAAGTATGTATAACTACAAATACTAACTTGCTCTGCTGGATTGGCTTCCTCTTGGTGGAGTTAACATCAAGGGTCAGTTCCTGCAGAGATGGTCAGAATGAGACAGACTTCTGACTGTTTTCCTGTCAGACACTTACCAGTAAGGAGAGTGTTAGGCGCTATATTATCAGCACAAGTTTGATTAAGATTTACTACATGTTTTTTAAAGCTGCATGCCCTCATATATTGCCAACTGATATAATTTTAATGTCTCCATTTGTCTTGGTGTTACCCCTTTGATGTGGAAATCTGAACAAACACTTAGGTACATCTTGCTAGTTCTGGGTTGGACCCGATCTGACTTTCAGAGTAAGGTGCTGGAAACATTCCTCAGAGATTTTAGTCCATACTGGCATGAAAGCATCTCATATTTGATGCAGATTTAATGTGAATCTCCTGTTCCAGCCTATGCCCAAGGTACTCTATTGACTGGGATCCAGTGGCTGTGGAGGGCTTTTTTTCCAGAGTATCTGTGATCTCATTTTCATGTTTACTAAACCAGTTTGACATAACTGGAGCTTTGTAACTGGAGGCATAATGTGTTCTCCTGGAAGCAGCCATAGGGGTTCATTCTAAAGGTATGGACATGGTCAACAACAATACTCCGGTAGGCTATGTTGTTTAAATAATGCTCACTTGGAAATACGGGTCCAACGTGTGCTAAGAAAATATCCCCTAAGCAATGTTTTTCCCCCGTCTTCTCAGACAACTAAAATCAGTTTCCTGTTCTTAGCTGCCCAGTGTGATCTTCTGCTGTAGCCCGTCTGCTTCAAAGATTGCCCATCCTCTTCTGATGTATTTTCACACAAAGAACTTTTGGTGACTGGGTATTTTCACATATTTTAAACAATTTTCTGTAACTCCAGGGGATGACTATATGGGGGAAAATCCCAGCAGATCAGCAGTTTCTGAAATACTCAAACCAGCCTGTCTGGCACCACCAACAATGTCATATTTTAAAGACAGGTAACTTACCTTTCTTCCTCATTCTGCTGCTTATTTTGAACTTCAGCTGAACTTAATGCTGAAATGCACTTAGATATTTGTGTTAATGACCAACTGAACATGTATACCTAATGAAGTGGCAGGTAAGTGTTACCCCCCTCCCCTCTGCTATGATTAGCTTAATAACTGTCAACCAATTTTCAAACTGTCCTGTCTTGCTAGGATCCTGAATTATATATATATTAGTTAATAAACAGCTCATATCATTCCTCTGAAGACATTCTGTGTCAAGGTCACATCATCACATGGTTTCAGAGCCACTTCTACAACACTGCACTTCATATCTGCTCTTACAAAGGGGAAGTATTGTGCTGAACTGCTTTTTTAACATAAAAATGTGACACTTTTAATCCTGCTTTGCTCCCATCCTATGAACAAATTCTTGTGAATTAAATCTCACCAAGATCATAAGTCCACAAATGATCCACAACAGATTAGATCCTCTTACTGATAGCACTTTAGTGTCTTAGCTCTACAGTTAGGCATTATAACTGCTTTTCATATACCCACCTTTATAGACCATAGTCATATTAATTTACTATGGCACAATCGTTTGGTTGATCAGGTTCACTTGAAGTTCACGTTGTCGGAACAGGCATTAACCAAGGTTTACAGTGCCCCCTGCTGGGCAAACTAAACAGTGTGTTTGCCACACGGTGCCAAAAGTCTTCTTTAAAACACCTACACGCCTCACCTTTTATCCAAGTGAACTTTGAATTTTTAGTCTCCGCCCACTCAGTATCGTTACCCGATGTGAAATAATATCGGTCTTAAGTAAGGAGCATTAAACCCCACATAATAGAGGAGGAGCTTCTGGTGAAAAGAAAAAAAAAGATCCTTACGCCCACATGCTTTCATTTTCACAAGAACGTTTCGGTATGACGGGTACAAGTGTTTGTTAGTATCTGTGTGTGTGTGTGAGTGTGTGTGCGCGCGCGCGCGCACGAGTGTGGGCGGTTATTACTCATGTTGTGAGGACCTAAATCTGTTTATGCAGTCACATTGTGGCGACTTTTTTATAGGGATAAAAGGATAGGCTTAGAGGTCCGGCTGGGCTTCAGGGGCGGTTATGAGTAAGGTTGGAGTGTATTTCCAATGTAATGTCTTTTAAAACCATGAAAGACACAGCTGTGTCTGTGTTCATTCCCCATTTAGACTCGGTTCTACACAAGTGCTCATTCAGATTCTCCCAGCTAATTAATGAATACCTGTAAACTTTTTTTTTAGTAGTTTTCTGGTTCTAGTTAGCCGTTTTTACACATTAATGTCTCCTTAGTTGAAGTTTTGGGATCAATTGCATATTTAAATAGTGAAATACTTTAAACGGTGACTACAAATTGACTTCAAAAAACAGTTTTACATTTTTACAGTTTTACATTTAAGTCTTTGCCTGAATGCCATCCCCGTGGCACAGTGAATTCACTCTCTGTCATTCACCTTCCTTTGAAACGAATCTACCTTCGTGGCAGCTCTGCAAGCGAGGGGGGAAACCGAAAGTATCAAATGAGTTAAAGCTTTCGCTTTCGCTTCCAAGAGCCCACTTAATTTTAGTTGCGACTTCTTCATTTAAGTTTGCGGTGAGATCCGTTTGTGTTAAATTGATAAACTTTTAGTCTGTTTTTGGTCTATTGTGCGGTACTTAACATCACATAAGAAGCTCGGACGGCAGCGAGATAAAAAATACTGGTATTTTTCCAGTTTGCAAGGTGGGAACGTGATTAAACTGTGCTGGGTCTGCTGTGCACATGTCTCTGACATTTGAAAGTGGAATTTTGTTCTTCTAAGACACAGTATGTTCTGAAGATGGATGACGGGGCTAAGTTGCACCTGAAAGAGTGGCTCATAGTCCAGATAGAGAGTGGGGAATATGAAGGACTTTGCTGGGAGGATGAGAACAAAACTATGTTCAGGATACCGTGGAAGCACGCAGCCAAGAAGGACTACAAACAGACGGAAGATGCGGCGTTGTTCAAGGTCAACATTTTCTAAACTTCCATTTTCCAAAACTGTAAACGTAAAATTTGCCGAAAATACTGTTTGGGGGTGTTTTAAACTGCATAAATAATCGGATCCCAATTTGCGATTGCGTTGAATTAATCTGGACAATACCCTTATTTCCTGCACTGGATTATTGTCATAAGAACTTAAACCATAGCAGATGCAAAGGAAATGAGAAAACATTCATTTCACTGAACATTAGAAGTGGAGGGTGTTTATTTTTCGCCAGATTGTTGGACGGTTGCAAACGGTCGCATTAATGAACTGCAAGTCTGTGTTAGGAAGTGTATTTTTTTAATTGTTTTTATTTATTTAACTTTAACTATGTGAGAAAAAAAATGAGTCTACTGATAAAATCCGTTACTTTGCTGTGTTGACCAGGCCACTATTAGGCCTGGTCAACACAGCAAAGTGCTTTTTAATGGTCACTAGGAGGCAGCCAAGTTTGACTGAACAGAGGCGATATGGACTAAGGTTATTATTAAGTGACCATAAACTAGAACTAGGTATAAAATAAATAACTGGAAATAACAATAAAAAAAATCACTGAATAAAATTAAAACATAATTTTCAAGAAAGAAAGAAAACCAAGAAACGAAGCCTAGTTTCTCACTAAAATACAAATATTCAGTAAAAGTTTGTGTTGAACCATTTTGTAATACAAAATATCCATGTTAAAATCTCAATAAACTAATTGTTTGTAACACAAAGTAAACAAAAACTCACAATTTTCAAAAATTAAAAACTGAAACTCAGCTTTGGAAGCAAAATGAAACTAAACAGATTTAAAAGCAAAAGCTGAAAACATAATGAAAAAGAAAAACCAATATTAATACAAAGCTATAATAACTAGACTATATAAGATAACTATGACTTCACCGGATTTATTCATCTGAAAGTATGTGGTAAACAATATATTTTTATTTACTTATTTATAGCAGATAAATAATTATTTTATATCTGTTTCAATAGATGTTTGGTTTATCACTTTATTAATGCAAGTCAACTCAAATTTATTTATATAGCACCAAATCACAACAGCAGTTGCCTCAAGGTGCTTTATATTGTAAGTTAAAGAGAGAGAGAAAATCGCAACAATCCAAGCCCTCCTATGAGCAAGAGCTCTGGCAACAGTGGAAAGGAAAAACTTCCTTTCAACAGGAAGAAACCTCCGGCTTAGCCAGGTTAAGGAAGGGATGGCCATCTGCTGCGATGGGTTGGGGATCAGGGGAAGAAGATCGGAAAGACACACTGTGGAAGAATGCCAGAGGTTAATTATAACTCATGATTAATTGCAGAGTGGTGTATTAACACATAGAGAGTAAAAAAAGGTGAGTGAAAAAGAAAAATCGTGCATCATGGGAAGCTCCCAGTAGCCTAGACTTATTGCAATGTAACTAAGGGAGGATTCAGAGTCCCCTGATCCAGTCCTAACTATATTCTTTGTCAAAAAGGAAGGTTTTAAGTATTTTAAGCATATTTATGAAAGAATAAACCCAAAAGTCTAAAACTGCTATTTGAAAATATCCCTACTTGTTATCTTTTTCTAAAGCAATTTATTTCAATTTTTCCTCAATGATGGTTTGATGAATTCACACTTTTAATAATTTAATGATAGAAAATAAGATTAATCAGACACTTGCAGATGATGAAGTGCATCAAAACATGCTTTAAATATGTTGAAGTTTAGAGTTACATTCAGTTTTCTTTCATGCGACCACTTCTAAACATAGATTGTCTCATATTTTAATCTTTGTATTCAGGCTTGGGCTGTGTACAAGGGCAAATATAGAGAGGGCAGGGACAAAGCTGATCCCACCATGTGGAAGACTCGTCTACGCTGTGCACTTAACAAAAGCACAGACTTCCAGGAAGTCCCTGAACGCAACCAGCTAGATATCACGGAGCCATACAAGGTCTATCGCATCCAACATGATAACAGCCAATCTAGGCCAGCAGGTAAAAACCGAGTGTAAGAGTTTCTTATATATATCTTTGATCTATCTACAGTTTTTGAGCTTTTTAAAAAAAATTTTTTTTTATCTTTACAGGGTATTGCTTTAACTATATAGTACAGTATATGTGAGTATTTTATTTGTGCTAACTTTATCTACTTGTTGCTCTTCTCAGAGTCTATTCAAATAAAGGATCAAGTGATGCACCATGCCAAGAGGTCTCCAAGGACCCCCGTTTATCTGGACAAATTGGTAAACTAACCCATACAGCCAGTAATCCCTGGATTAACAAAATATCTGAGAGTGGATTATGCAGTGGACACACTGTAATAATCCTAAAGAAATGAAGAAAACATCACTTTGCTTTTAAATGGGAATATTACTTCTATTATTTCTTGTTGGCACTTCATTGCAATCGAGTTTTGAACGGAGTTTAAAGAGTTATCGATTATACTATTTTGGATCTTTCCATTTATATTCTTTGCATGATTACGAGTTTAAAATAATCCTCATTTAATTAATCCGGGGTGTTGGTACAGGTACTCCATTTATCTCTACAAGCTGTTTTATCTTATCTCCTTTTATGTGAACTTTCTTCTGATTGGTTGTCCCTCATAAACAGAAGGTGTGAAGAACACATGTAGGTGTTCTTCGCTCAAAGCCAGAACTGTGTGCTTGAGATAAGTCAGTGAAATATCTGCTTTCACTGACATAATACAGAGCAGTCAAACACCTGATGACTACTGCATATGCTGGTCAACTTAATATAAGAAATATCCATGAATATAAATAGATGAAAATGTGAAAAAGTTAAATGTGCATGTGTTCACCACGGTACACAACAGTGTGCACCTCCAATAAGAAGCTTTTGCTGTTATGTTAAAAATGTTACTTATAAGCCTCATGCAATGTTTATCTAACCTCGGTTTCTTTTTTTGTAGCCCCAAAATAAAAAAGAATCCTTTCAAGGAGACAAAGAAGAAAAAATATTAACTGGTAAGACTTACATACACAAACTGGTACATCACTATAGAACCATTAAGGATAATCATGACCACAAAGATCAAACATTTTTTGTAAAAGTGTGCATTTATCCCTGCTAGGTTTCACACGTGGGCATGAGATTATTATGGCATTTGGTCACCTTTGAGCTATTTGAGTGCTTGTTCATTTTCCTATATACGAGTTGACTGCAGTGATACGTTGTCCAGGGCCCCATATTGGCCCTTTTCTGTGTTCCCAAATGGTTTGTGAGATGCTGATTGGGTAAACACATGATTTGGGTGAGAAGCTGGCTTACATTGGATACTGATGCTGTTAACACAGTTATATTTTTGCTGAAGGGGTTCCTGCTGGCTGCAAAAAAAGACGAAGCCATATGCGCCATAAATCAGTCATTCTCTAAACTTGACTCTTTAGACAGAATTAAATTCCATTTTGAACAGGTTTTTTTTGTAGTGCCAGAAGGAGTCTCATATTTCTTTTTGTCAGTGAAATTTATCAACAACTGTTAGTTAGATTGCTGTCAAATTGTTTTTTCTTTATTTTTGGTCAAACTGGATTGGTAAGATAGTCACCCTTATGTCAAACTGTTTGTTGACATGGGAAAAATGTCTGTTGCAATCAGATGGTTTGATATGCCAACCCTTACTTCTCAGAATTTTACTCAGCTTAAAAGTAAAAGCAGCAATGTCACACACTGCATACTGTGTTGAGAAAATTTTATGTGTGTTTTTTCTGCTTTAGAAAACCTGATGAGGGAGCACATGTACTGTGAGTTAGTGGAAAAACATCAAAACCAGGCCCCTGCACCTATAGCCTTCTTTAATCCTACACTTGCTATATCAGGTAAGAGCATTTTTAGGATTATGCACAGACAGGCGAACGTGTTGTTGGCTTTTTCAGCATATGGTCTGGAACACATACTATCTTTTGTGTGTATTTTTTAAAATAGAACTATTTTGTTATATTTTGTAACTCTGTAATTTGTTTTATTATTTAGTTTACTCTAGTTATTGTTCTGGCTTTCTTGGAGCAACTGTGACCACAGAATCTCCTCTGGGATTAATAAAGTATTCTGATTCTTATTCTTATCTTAAAGACTTCCGTATGCAGGTGATGTTGGTGTATCAGGGCCAGATAGTGATGAAAGTGACCACCAGGAGTCCAGATGGGTGTTTTATCCTGCAGGGACATGTTCCTTTAGGAAATGAGAAGATTTACGGACCCTGCACTGCCCAACAGCTTTCTTTCCCTTCCCCGGGCTCTGTATGCCAGCCACCCACTATGGCTGAAGCAATGAATCGCCTTCTTTGTCACCTGGAAAGAGGTGTTCTATTATGGGTGGCCCCAGATGGAGTGTTTATCAAGAGATTCTGCCAGGGCAGAGTGTACTGGAGCGGCCCCATGGCCCAACACACCGACAAACCCAACAAACTGGAGCGAGAAAAAACCTTCAAACTGCTTGATATACCCACATTTCTCAATGGTAAGGCAGCTCATGCATACATCACAAATCTTTCCTCCATGCAAACAGGTGTTGTGTTTTTATCATCGATCTGAATATACCAATTATCATCTGCACAGGTCTCCAGAACTGTCTACAGGGGAGGGGGCCTACACCCTCTTATGAGATTGAGCTCTGCTTTGGAGAGGAATATCCAGACCCCAATGTACCTAAAACCAAGAAGCTGATCATGGCTCAGGTGGGTGGAAAAACTTTACAGATTTACGTACACATTGTCACTGTTTAGCATCTGGTTGTAAATAATATATCAAATATCTTTTTTTTTTAATTTTTATTTGATTTGCTCATAAAAACAGGGGATTTAATTAAAAAACGGTTTTCAGTTTCAAATTAAGATTCATATTCTATGAATCTTCTGCGCTATGAGTTAAAATGGTGGTCAAATGGCTCCTCCTGTCCATGTGTTGAATCATCCTTGGTCAAGGTATCAAACACCAAGTTGCCCCCAGTGCATCCATCAGAGCATAAATGTTAGATAAAATCACTGGATGAATGAGACTCATAGTGAAAAAGTGCTACTCTATATAAATACCAGTCCAATCCAATCTATGTTCCTTTTACAGTTACTTCCCTTAGAATGTCATTCAGTGATATGTGACAGTGTATCTGATTGGCTGTCATCACCTTGTACATTTTTAAAATACCCCACCTGGTAAATACTAACTAAATTTTATGTCAAGCTGAAAAGTCTTTTGCCTTCCAAAGTCAAATCAGGACTTTGGAACATGAAAGCTCGCCGTGCAGCAATAGTAATGTCAACCAGCAGAGGTCCCCATAAGCATATTAATTGTGTATCACAATGTCCTGTTGGTCAGGTGGTTCCCTTGTTTGCAGTGGAGCTATTGCAGAGGTTCAATTTGGCAGAAACTGAAGAGAAGCCTCTGACCATCACCTCCAACACAGCGGGAGAGAAGATGTAGGAGGATGAGGAAAGCTACCGTGCTTCAGGGTAGGCTTGGACAGTGTACAAGTGGATTACTGAAGGTGTGTTTCTTCCCTGTAAAGACACCTGCAGAGCATTACAGTACTGTCAGCAGAGATGGAGATGTGTTTAAGAAACATATCATTGCAACACTGACCTGTTTGTAATGCATCAAAGTAATTTGCTTTTTATTTCTACCTTTTGTTCACTGTAAAGTGTTACCAAGTGCTCTGCAAACATATTGTTTAACCCAATAAAATGTGCTTCCAAAATACTGTAACATTAAATCTTTATCATGTATTCAATATTAATCTCATATATATATTTAGAGTAGTACTGCTAAGTAATTTAAATTCATAATGCTTTACAACAAATGGCATGAATAAAGTGACACTTGTAAATAAATCTATAAAGCTTTTTTTTCCTTTATTTCTAGCCAACATCATATAACATTCACAATTTTTAAAAATATACATTTTTTGTAGCTATAACATTTAAAAAGAAAAATCAACAGATTTCTTTTTGAAAATTAAAAAAAAAACACAAACTAAAGTGAGAGAGTGTGCTGAATCAGAGAATACCCGTATCTGAGTTTAAAATACTTTCATCATTTTCCCTGCCTTCAAACATATACAGTACATAAAAAATGAGATGGGAACAAAAGCGTACAGTACACAGGGGTCAAGAGTATTCACAAAGCATCATGTTCCAACGTGTTATTAGCACCATTACTCTTCAGCCATACTGCACTTTTTTACTCTTTCCATCATTCAGTTTTTAATGGAAAAACACCATGAGTGTCGAGGCGATGTGGCACAGACCTGTCTGTGTGGGTGGGATTGTCTGTTACGCAGTTTTCATTAGTGTTCTCCCTTTCTCAGAGATAATGTTAAGAACATATTGGAGAGTAATGCCTTGACGAACGACCGTTTGAAATGACTCCCAGTGATGAGAATAAAAAAGGCTAAGAGTTGCTCGTACATTCACCTTGCCTGCCCAGGCCGACCCGTAGGCATCGGCTCAGAAGCAAGAAAAGAAGAAGAAAAAGAAAAGAAAAATGCATTGCAAAATTGACGGAGAGATTGCATTAAATCTGTTTAGCATATTTACTGTATATAACACCTGTAATGCAATATATATATAGTCAATTTTTGTTCATGTATATCTGCAATTCTTCAGTAGCATCAACTTTCATAACACTGATTGAAAATACCCTGCAGCAAACACTTTCAGTAAGTAGGTGTGTGGGACAACAACCATTACAAAAACAGAGTGAACACACAAGTGCTTGATTGTCTCACTAAATGTCATCAGTGTTTGTAAGCAGCCATCCAGAGAATCTTCAGCTGCTGCTCCTTTCAGGGCTGTGCTAAGTTAAATATGACGGATGGAAAGGAAAGGAAAGGGAAGGGAAGGGAAGGGAAGGGAAGGGAAGGGAAGGGAAAAAAGGTAAAGGAAAGGAAAGGAAAGGAAAGAAAAAAGGGTAATGAAAGGAAAGAATGGTGGAGGAAGGGGCCTTAATAGAGTTGACTATCATTTGGGCAGCAGTATGGACACCTGCAAATTGTGTTTTCTGTTGTTTTTATATATATATATGTATTTTTTTAAATTTCCTTCCCTGCAACCCTGCCTTGAGGTCTCTCCATTGTTTGTCTTGGTTGGTGCAACAGAGACAAGGAGGGTGTGTATGTGCGCCTGTGTATGTGTAAGTATGCATGTGCAGAGTTCTACTGCCACTTCATTAGCTTGGAGCCATGAGGTAAATCCAGGAGGCTTTCATCAGTTCTGGTTGAGGGAAGGGTGTCTGGGGCAGACCAGCGCCGTTTGCGTGGGCGCTGCTGGTCCTTAGCCAAGGGCTCTCGGGCCAGAGCGCTTGGAGGGGCCGGCACGGTTGGATGTGGGTGTTGAGGCAGAGGGGGAGGAGGAGGTGGTGGTGGCATCTCCTCCCTGTGCGAACTGCTGGACTCTGCTGCAGCCCTCGAGGGTAGTTGCGTGCGATGGGCCCTGGAGCTGGTACGAGTGTGTGTCCGATGGGTTGGGGTGGGGGTGAGGGCCAAGCAGACATCACCCTCTGTGAGCTGGCGGCAGGGCAGGCTGTACAGCTGTGTGGTTCTCTGGGGACAGCAAGAAGACCAGCCTCTGTCTTGCACAAAGAACGGATACTCCACCAAGACCTTCAGTAACTCCTACACAAAACCACAACATTGTTATAAACTCAAAGAAGAGACAGTGCATGTCTGGCACTTATTATCAATACAGTGACACGTTGGTGTTTAGTGAAATGTATAAAGAATTAAACCAACCTATAAAATGCAGCTTTTGACCGGGGAATATCAAAGAAATAGCAACCTACACTATGAATAATCACTAAGTTTGTCCTATAATATTTTGGCTATCTACTTGAGGATTTATATCTATCTCTCTCTCTGTGTGTGTGTGTGTCTGTGAAATTCAAGTGTAAGCTTAAGAAGATATGTCAAAGCAAAGCTGACCTGAGTGTTGCGGTCTGTGAGATGGACATGCAGGTGACTGAAGCCTTGTGTACTACTGGGGGAAATCTGCAGGACAGTGCAGGTGCTGAGGTGGAATTCTGGGGAGGTATCTGCACTCCTCAGGAAGTCCTCAGTCCTCAGCTCCTCCACCCGCTTCAATCGCCCGCTGGCTAGCTCAATCAAAGAACCCTTGGTGAAGTGAGGTAGGAGTGCAGGGGGAGATGGGTGATGATGGGAAGGAGACAACTCTCTCCCTCTGTCTCTTTCTCTGTCCCGTCGTCTCTCACGCTCACTGTCTCTTTCTTGGTCTTTGTCATACTGTGATTGTTTCTGTTTTTCTTTATCTGTACTGCGCTCCCTCTCCCTTTGTGTGACCTTGTCTCTTTCTTGGTCTCTGTCCTGGTCTCTTTGTGGCCTGTCATGGCTGTTAGGTAGACCCAGTGGTGAGTGTGGTGAGTTCCTTAAGTTGTGCTGTCTGGGGCCTGGCTCCCTGTGCAGGCTGTAAAGATTTGTTCCTGAGGAGCTGTAGAGTGGATAGGTTTGAGCCTGAGGGCTGGAGGGACATGCCGATCCCAAGGAGTAGATGATTTGGGTTTCAGCTGGTGTGGCCCCTAGGTGATCCAATAGTCCCCCTCTACTTGCCCTGGAGTCTGGTCCAAGAGGATGGGGACTGAGAGAAAGCAAATTGGAGCTGGTCTTAACTATTCCAGGCAGATGTCTATCCTGCAGTGAGGAATGTGGCTCAGCGGCCCCCTGAGCTTGAGAGTCTGACAAAAATGGCCCTCCAGAATGGATACGTGTTGTTAGATCCTCCTGCTGTCGCCGTCCACCATTGGCATGGGAGCTGTGTGGACTAATATCAAGCCTGGCTCTGCTGCTATCATTCCCATAGTCTCCCGTGAGCAGAGGCCTGGAGGCTGAGGCAGTCCTGCTGCCCGACCCATCCAGGCCATTGGGCCGCTTTCCCAAGTACCTGGGTCTCACTTCAACTAAGCTTGGTTCTTGGGAGTAGAGAGGGTGGTGGCCAAACAGGTATGAATGGGAAAAGAGAGAGGAGCTATAGTCCCGCCGACCGCTGTTAATATAGGACCACATCTCTCTGGGACTGGCTGGGAAGGGAGTCTTAAAGGATGAAGTAGAGGAGGATGATGGAGAAGGTGGCAGAGAAAGGGGAACCTCCCCTCTGAGCCACCTGGAGTGATGGGGCAGGGATGAGGAAAGAGGATCATCTCTCCAAGCGGGTGATCCTGAGCCCCTCCTTTCGCTGACCTGCCCTGTGAAGAGCGGAAGAGAAACAGTGGGTGAATAGCTTAGGGTCCATGGTATGGGCACAGGGAGGCCTGGTATTGGAGCAGGAAGGGGTGGAGGAGTATGTAGGAGATGCGGGTTCGGATTTGCCTGGACACGGTCCCTTTCACTGGCTTCTCCTCTCCCTATACTGGATCGACTCCGCAGAGGTACAGGGGGTTTAAACTCATCCAGGGGGATGTGGTGTTCTGCTGATCCTTGGCGAGACTCCCTCTTCTTCGGAGGGAGGCACTCTTTGCCGCGGTCAGGGCTGGGATTCATGGGTGGGCTCCAGCGGCAGTGGGGGCCCCCTGTTTATGGGTGTAGGCTAGGTCACATGGGCCTCACGGGAGAAAAAGGGGTGCAGACAGAGGGGAAAGCTGACACACAGCATCACTGTCAGATCACTGTGGATTCTCTTGCGCTGAAGCACCACTCACCTACAGAGAGGATAAAAGAGGACAGAAAACAGAGATAGGTGGGTAAACTTGAGGGAGGGGACAGAGACAGAAGTAAGAGAGATTAAGTGTGAACACTGAAGAGGAACAGTCTGTTAGGTCCTGGCATCAGTTGTAGTTAAGACTTAGCTGTCAGTCTGGTCAGACATACAAACAAACATTCTGCTGTATCAGGCAGATGGAGAGAAATCAGTTGGTGACTCCCTCTTCCAAACTACTTTAAAGAGGTTAGAAACTCCAAGCTTTTCTGATTGCTGTAGCTAATTAGTCATTACCTATGCAGTGCGGTGGGACTGAAACCACCCAACTTACTCGATTCATTCAAACACATTACTCCCACATGTGGGCTAAAAATACATTTTGCAGCCAGTGAAGTTCAGAGGCAGTGCAGTATGTATGTGTATGAGTGCGCAAAAACACACACGTAGAGCACTCACAGCAGGAGAGTTTTCATCTCTGACTCTCAGGGGATGATTGGAATATGCAGATACGTTTTTGTACCACTTTCATGAACCACCCCCTCGACACCCTCGGGTGCTCTCTTTATTCTATATAAGCCTTACTACTAACACCCCTCCAACCCTTCTCTCTGAGACAAGCACATGGACAGCAACAGACACACAAATACTCCCCTCAGGCAGCTGTACTTACTCCCCCAGTGAAAGGCAAAGCTGGTCACCACCCACCCAAAGCTGACAGAAGCACTGTTGATATTACCACCAGTTGTTGTGGATACAGGGTATATGTCTTTGCATATTAATTATGTGTCACAGCAGGGAATGCACGGGAAAAAATGTGCGCCTGTTTGCGTCCCTGCACGCACGTATGCGATGTTTGTTCATGTGCATGTGTTATTTTTCTTTTTTCTCTGGAAAAATATGTGAATGTGTTTATTTGTTTAGGTCTTTGTGTGCGTGTGTGTTTGTGTTTGAGTCCTCAAATGTGTCAGAGATTTTGCAGCCTTGTTTCATTCAGTGAGAAGTGCGGGGGAGCTCCTTCAATTCTTCTCCAAATGTTTTAAATGAGCTCTTTTGAAATGATGGCTGCCACGCTCCGAGTCCAGCTGTTCCCTCCGCCGCCACCGCCATCGTTGTTCCCGCCGCACCAGCCCCGCACTCACCCGCAAGTCTGTCTCAACTGCCTACCGACTCCCTGCCGTCTCACCATCCGCCACACTGTCACCATGGCAACTGTATCCACACGCACTCACACATCCAGCTGGTTAGAGAGGTTAGATAGGGATACTCCATAAAGAGGCGGGAACGCTGTTGCTCATCAAGTGACTTGGTCCAAAAACAGAATAAGTGTTAGAGTGGAGCAAGCTGTTTGTGCATCTGAGTTGAAAACTGAAAACTGGGCAGTGAGAGGAGGGGCTTCCTTTCGTCCCGGATGCCGGCAAGAAAGGTGAAGAAAATTCGTAAACGTTTATAATGCACAGTAATTAGGTTAGTAGATGAAGCAGATGATGAGGGTCAATGTTAAGTGACTTCTTTTAAGTTATGCTGAAAGCTGGGGGCTAAAAAAAGGCCTTGTGTTTCAAAAAATATATATTCTGGATATGGGGCCTTAATCGGACGTTACGCAATCTACAGACATTTTCAATGTGAGTTCATCTGAGCTGTTAATATTTATGTTCACAATAATTTGTTAAATTCATTGACTTAAAATTTTATTGATTTCTTCAATATGCCAAAAAAGCCTTTTTAGAAAGCAATAAAGTAAACCTAAAAACAAACGTCAAAATCAACAAAGTATTCAAAGGTTTTCTTATGGGGGTTTTTTCTATAGCAGAATTTCATTAAACAAGCACTTGTCTAAAACCCAGATGTCTTAAATAATAAAAAAAAAAAATTGGCTTCAGCTTTTGTCCTCAAATGACTCTTATACTCTCGCCATCTTGACAGTCATTATGAAAAAGGTTGTCAAAATAGACCGAATATAAACTTGCCAAAAAAAAGTACAAGAAAACAAAGAACACAATTGTACATGTGGAGGAGTTTGCAGAGAAATGTCAGGTTCTAACAGAATACTCCTACACTGTGCAGACATGCACACAGAGAGTTGGAATTTAGCTGGACCTACTGTTGTTGTAACATTTAAATATATCAAAAGCGTCCGATCAAACCCATAATGATGTTACATGTTCCTTCCAGTTAGGGATTCCTCAGTTTTTTGCATGGCTTTGTAACAATATATGCAATTAATAAATGCAAGTGTGTCTCATTTTCACTACAACTTATAAAATAATCCATAAATGTTCTTTTTATTACATTGAAATGCAAAATGCTTACATTTTCAACTTCTGAACAACTTCAAAATTTGACATGTACATTTGCAGTGCTCTTCCTCGTCCCGCCTTTTCTCGTCACACATTACTCAGGAGTAATGTCCAACATCAGAAAAACAGAACTGCTAAATTTTGGTTGCTACTTTTGCCTACTTTGACATTCCGCCTATTTTTTTTTTTTTAAATAAAGAAACATCAAACTATAGTTCTATCATTCTAACTGCAACAAAAACACATGTAATAGGTGCTCTTATCCAAGGAGAAGACAGACAAGTTGATGGAGTTGCAAGTTGTTGTGACTTGATGTCACACTGACCTTACAGCAGGCTAAGCAGACATCCCGGAGTTGGCAGTCATTCATATTGTAGTCCTCCCAGAGGGTCAACCCACTCCTCAGCTCCTTACTGTGCTACACTGCTTCTCCAAAGCACTACAGCCAGTTACAACACCCGCAGATATCAGCAGCTTCCAGCTACACACTGCCTCTGATCTCTGTACGCATGAAATAGCACCAGCGAGCCCACCAAACTGAGGGAAAAAACTGAGAGCCTGCTATCCGTCTCTGTGTCTGTTGTGTATGTGAGTACGTGTGTGTCAAGTGAGTGTGTATATGCTTGTGTGTGCAAAGGGCTGAGGAAATGAGTAATATCTAGCAGTGAGAAACATGTCTGCTATGCAGAGCCACACAGGCAGACCAGTTGCTGCTGCCGCCCACTTGCTTTAATCACTGTGAGGGATACAAACATGCATACACTCATATACACACACACATACACATATATGTATACATTGTATACATATTTATATTTATATATGTGTGTGTACACTTATATATATATATATATATATATATATATATATATATACGCACACAATCGAGGATGCAGCCCATATAGATTATATACTGCTCACCCAATCTTAAATGCATAAAATAAAAATAAAAAATCAGTAATGAAAATCATTCATCTATATGTGTGAACATATTTCAGAAGACATGCTGCCACATTAAAGTAAGGGAGGGATAAAGGGGAGGCAAAGACTGTTGAGAGACAGGGAGGGACGTGGTAGGAGGCTCATCCTACACACACTCTCAGACTTAGGCTTTTGCTGCTGCCTCTGACTCAAAACTAAACCTCACATCCATCAAGCGCATGCACACACACACACACACACACACACACACAAATACACACACACAGACACACACACACGATACTTGTTCTTTTTTGTTTATCTGTAGTTTCATCTGAATTTGTGTCCTTTGTTCTCATCAAAGCACTTTATGGCGAACCTGCTTGTTCAAATAGCTTTTATGAATACATTTGATTTGACTTCATATGCATGCACACACACATACACACACACACACACTCACAGACACACACTCATACTCAAGCTCGTACGCTAACAGGAGCACTGCAGGAGAGCTCTGAATGATTTGCTTCAGTGATTCAGTCGATACAAGTGAAGTGTGTTGGTATAGCGGGTATGGCTTATTAGGACTGTATCGGCGCGAGCAGTGTATTTCATTCACAGCGAGAAATCAAAAACCTGTCAGTGATAAAGCCTTCTGAAAAATAATAAACAGGCCCTGCGTTGAAAACGCAATACTATGCAAATAACCCTGTCTGATTCTCGTCAAAGAAACAGGGCCAAACCTCAGCTCAAACAAGCTTATGTTAATTATCAGCACAAAATTGCGATTCAGAAACAAGAACATAAAGTGGAGCACAAGAGAAAATAGGATTTAATGAAGCAATCAAATCATTATTCATGGTTAAGTAAAAAAAGAAATCTTTATGTTCCTTTACAGTTCTATAAGCAAACCATTTGTACCCACCAACAGCACATCAGAAGTTAACCTTGTCTAACTTCTCATCTTCAAAGAAATGGAAAGCTAATCAGACAAGTAGGTGTGTGTTCAAAAATCAGCCTAAAGGCCACATTAAAACAATCTCAGAGTCAGGCGACAACTGCCAAGTGCATCTCCTCTGACATTTAGAAAACATTACTTGTATTTTTTTTTCAAAGTGAAAATGATGTGCATTGAGGTTGTGTGGGCATGAGTGCTGTCTGCTAAAGCAATTGTTAAATTTATGTGGGTTATTTGAGTATCACAATCGTATCACAAGAGAGTGTAGGTAAATTCATGAGGCGGTGCAGATTAAGAACAACACGGCATATATTAGGACTTTAAATGAAACTAAATTTTACATTAAAAAATAAAATTGAAAAAAATATTTTGAAGGTAATTAGATTTTTTTTTATTAAGTAGACTGCTCCACTAGGCCATAATGAATAAAGATAAAATATGCCAAGTATAGTAGGAACAAAGGTAGTTCACAAACAGAACATAATTTGTAGTTGTTAAAAAAGCTGTATTACGCTATGTTTATTTTATAATTGTTTCTCACTTGTCTTGCATTTCTTTCCAACCCATTTTTAAGACAGTATAACAAGAGCTATGAAGAAATACTCAAAATCCATAGTTTATCTTGCAAAACTATATTTATGGTAATGGACAAGGACATAAAATCTGAATCACAAGTCCCTGTGTCGCTGTTTACAAAAAAGAAACTTAAATGTAGCTGTGCATTTGCACTTTTTTCTGATCTAGAGCAATAATTAAATATGCACTTTTTTCTATGGTGTATCACTTTCAACAGTGCAAAGTTACACATTACTGTATGTGGGAGATTGACTGGAATGGATTCGCACTTACGCCTTTACCGCTTGCACTGTAACTTGTTGGCCAATCATTGCAATAGAAAAGAAAGAAAAGAAAAAAGATGAAACGGTTTTATGGCACTGCATATCACAAAGAAGAAGAAAAAAAAAACATCGTGGCAGATGCCTGCAGAGGCAGGATAACACATTCCAAAAGATTTGTTTTTTTTCTGCACTGCATTGCAAGGGGACATATCTGTTGTGATTTGGATGAGAGGCTGTAGCCCGACAGACAGAAATGACAGAAGGCGTATAAAAATCGCTCTGTAATTTACCATAAAGCACTGCATGAACATTTCCACTTATTTTTACATTTTTTAAATATATTTTTCCTTTGTGCTAGTCAGTACCGTAGAAGAGTGTGGTATTTCTTGTATGTGTAGCAAAGACATAATAAAAAAAGAAAAGAAAAAAGAAATGTATGGAAAATAAGTCTCACAGATTTTGAAAACTGGTTCAATTATTTTGCATATTAAGACTTATTCATTATACTATAATAGTACTACTATATGTTGCTAATAATTACACATACCATATTACATATAAGTGGCATATGTAAGTGACTGACAAGATAGCAAGCAGCAGGCAGTTGTAAATAATGATTTGCAAGGGTGTGCCAAGGCCCTTCTAATTAGTTAAAAGAGTGACAAATTGCCTTTCTGATGTGACGAGACGAGATGTGGAGGCTGAACGAATAGTTTTGAAAATTTCAACTTTGAAAAATACACAAAAGCAACCAATTTCTAAAACAATGGCTGATTTACTGTACCTTTATTTCATGTATTTTTTATTTTTTATTTCAATAAATTGGATGATTATGCAAGATAACTTGCCGCTTAAATAAAAGATTTTAAACTAAAATTAACAAAGCCAGGTCAGTCAGCAGATGCAATACTTTCATATTGAAAAAAAAACAGAAAATACTTTAAATGTTGAGGTGTAAATAAAATCATATGAACACAGTCAGCTTTTATATGAAACACTATTCAGTATTTGATAGACATTTACACGTAATAGCCCAGTCATAGTGAAAGAGAAGGAAATAGGACTGGGTTCATCACTGGGTATTTACTATGACAGAGGTATAGAAATGACTGTTGTCTTCTACTTATGTAGCACTCTTTGAAATTCAAGCAAATTCAAACGTATATATACAAATATTAACACAACAAACACACACTGCGTGTTAATCATTTATGGTACTATGATACCACTAAGGCGTTTGGTGTACTCTTCCTCAGTCTCTTCTGTTTCTGCTTGTCTCACTCTCTAGCTTTGCACTATTTAATCTGTCCATCTCACACACACACACCTACACACACACACACACACACACACACAGGGTCAGGCCAAGATGAGAAAGGTCAGATGAGTCAGACTGCATCCAACAAACCGTAGCAGGAGTGTAAAGTACCATGAGGGGTTAAAGACCTCTACAGTTGAGGATTTAGAGAGCATGGGACATTTTACTTTTTTAAATTTTCTTTAAGAAAATGTCATTTAGTGTGGGGTTCCCCCCCATCCTCATGTGTAGCCTTGTATTAAGTATCCGATCACGTTTCAGGCTGGGTGGAAGATCTATGATGGACGTCTGATGCAGCAGAAATTTGTTGCTGAATGTAACAGATCGGAACAAAGGGAAGAGTAGAGGAGACGAGAGAAGAAGGTGTGGGGAACTGAGGGATAGATAGATAGATAGATAGATAGATAGATAGATAGATAGATAGATAGATAGATAGATAGATAGATAGATAGATAGATAGATAGATAGATAGATAGATAGATAGATAGATAGATAGATAGATCAAAACAGCAAAAATAAAAAATATAATAAACTTTAACCATAAAGCATAAACCACCAAAGAACAGCATCAGTACACCAGTACACTTTGACACTGACTTCCTAAGTTTGTTATTCCAAAAACCAGTGCAGTATTCAATTTTATATATCAAAGAGCTTGAGGTACAGACTCTACAATAATACAGAGAAAACAAGATAGAAGACAGAAATGTTCCATCAAGGGAAAAAAGTGATCTCTCAGAACAACTTGTTTTGATTTGCACCCACCATTCCCTTTAAGTCAAGCACTGGACAGACAATGGGATGGTTTTTAATGGATTAAAACCGCACCATCACATCACAACTGATCCACTGGATCCCCTTTGCTGTAGGGGTCAAGCCTCTTGATTAATTTGTAGACAAGTTAGCAAACATTCTCATTCATTATAATTTTCTCATTTATTAGGATGAGCTGTGGTGGTAGAGTAAGGTTGAGGTGTGGGGTGGGAGGGGTGGGTTGTGGGGGGGAGTACTACTAGCTTTGTGCAGCGGATTACTCTACAAAAAGCCAGGCTAAGCTGATAAAAGGACAGGGTGATACGGGCGATAGCTTGTTGGGCAAAAAGCCAGGTCAGCCTTCAGGGCACTGACCCATTCTTCAGCAGGATGAGCCAGCAGCCCTGCCCGCAGCAGGTTCATCATAATGAAGATCAGATTATGGCTCAGGAGTTACTATTAACACCCCTACACACACATACACAAATACACACACACGGCGGGCTCCATGTACACAAAAACGTGCATGCAAAGAGTCATAAGACTGATTCTTTGTTCACTTATGACAGCTGTGTACACCTCATAGCTGCATAAAGTAATAAATATATTGCTATTTTTTTAGTATGAATAAGATCAACAGTCCAGCAAAAATAAACATCACATATAAACTCCTAAACATGACAACTGAAAATATAACTGCTGAAGATTACAAGAGCAGAGTTAATAGGAGGAGAGTATGGCAGACTACAGTGTGAAGTCTGTAATGTATTGCTGAGTTAATCCCTGTGAATCCTAACTGGTACGGCCTAAGGCAGGCTTAGTATAGTTCTGGGAGGAAATCCCCCTGTGTAGTGGTACAGGCCATTAGCCCCTAGGGTATAAATAGGGCAGCTATTGCTCCTTAAGCTGGCTTTTACGCAATATCAGTTAAAAATATGACTTGACTAATTACATGCAGGTCAGCCAGTCAGCAGAAGCAAAAAATTATCCACCTCATTCTCCTCTTTCTTTGACCGTGGCAGCCTGCTGCTGTCTGTCTCTCTTTACTTCTGTAAATACTTCAGTGTGCACTTCACATACAAGTGTGCACACATGGGTCAGCGTGAAACAACTTGACAGGTATTCTGCAAATCTTGTGGCTGACATTCTCTGGGGCGGGTGTCATGCAATTGTCATTCATTGACATTTAAAGCGTCTGCTGATGGAAGTTTCATTTTTGCATTTTTCCATTGTCTCAGTGTGATCATTTGCCTATAATGTAGCATCTACACCACATATGCTTTCAACCACGAAGTACTTAGTTTGGTTTCAATTTCTAGGCATCACATAGTTCACAAAGATATAAAAGCACACAAAACAAACACCAACTGACTAGTGTTTGTCAGATGAAAGCAATTCTTATGCAATAGCAGTGATGTCACGCATTGCCGATGCACAGTCATGCTTTGGTATTTTCCATCATGGGCCTCACAGGCTCCTTTTTCTTTTAACTTAGATCTCCAACTTCTTATGTACATTCTCTCACAGGTAGAACAGTCAGAGTTTTGGAATTTGTGAATTAGTGACATGATTAGCCCGACTCAGAGCCCTTCATGCAAGCCGTACTCTCACACTATGAAATCATCAGCTTACGAGTGGGGTGGAGGCGGGAGAATAGGGGAAAGCCAAAGGGAGGGTGATGAAGTCTGATGGGGTGAAAAGAGCTTGAAAGGGAGAGGACAAGTGTCTGTGTGTGTGCGTGTGTGTGGCTGAAGAGGAGGGGGATTACTTTTCATTCCAAAGTTTTGTTGTTTTTGGCATTGTCCCCTGGCGACTGCCACTCAAACTGGGTTTCTGTTGGTTGTCTGGTTTAGCAGCAAAATGTCAGCAAGCTGTAAGCAAACATAGTGATGACATCTCCATGGAGAGAGCATGGCCAGGTCTCCTGTTGGTAGCTTAAGTGCCATTCATTTTCAGAGAGACTGTCTAGACTGGCTTCACATATACTGTCTAGAGTACCTTTATCACTGCTGGTATTCAAGGCAACATTGCTATACACTGCCATTATTGCTATTGCTGTACAACCCCTCCCACACCAAATCTGCCAACCAGCCACACACGGTCACAGTCATTTACTCAACACATGCTTATTCAGTTTGTTATAGAGGGTGCTGCAAATTATATCGAAATATGATTGAGTGGGCTTAATGCTTCATTTCAAAATGAATACAGGGAAAGTCCCAAATCCACTTGAGAGAGAACCTTTATCACCCATCTATTTGATGATGTCTGCTAATAAAAAGAAGATAAATTAAATTAGTGAAAGATGCTTTGATGAGTTATTTTAATATTCTGCAAGACCAAAGGGGGGGAAAAAGGGATGAAATGAGTAGGAAAAGAGTGCTCGGATAGAAAAGGTAATATACATCCCACTTTCGGATAAGGTTTAAGGTCACTATTGATACAGGATGTATCAGATGTTACACCTTCAGTACAGTGACACCAAAGCCAATACTGTGCATTCTATTGTTTGTGCACACTGGGTCTGTCTGAGGGAGCAATTTTACTTGCATAGGCTTCAGCAGGCAGAACGGCAGGCTTGGCTGAAAAACTGTGGGTGTTAGTGGTGGGTGGCCCGGTTGAAAGGTCACTGACCCCTATTGTAGATGAAGTGTGGAGGAGTAGGAGAACATACTGCTTGATCTTACACAAGGGTTAGCATGTCAAGGCCAAGGAAAACGATCTGTATATATACAAAGAGCAAGAACAGACTTGGATAACCGGCAGATTAAATATGTAAGTTTGCTTTTGACCACACGCATACACTGGTTCATAAGCATATACATATCTTCACTTAACATAAAAAATAAGCAGATTCAAATGGAGATTAATCGATGAAATACCACTCCCTGCACCTTCATCTCTTAGGACACACTGATCAACAGGTGTGCCTGTCACCTTAAAGCAGTCTGGCACAGTGTCAACTGTATTCAAACACTTGCCTGTGTTTGGGATTATTCATCACACACTCCTGGCTCCTCTGCTTAGCTCCCAAGCCAATTCTCATACCATTCCAATTGTGGGAGTGCTGATCTTGGAACAGCAGACATGCAAGTCCCTTTGACTGACTAAAAATGGCACAAATGAAGAACTACTTCATAATGAAATAAAGTTCACAGAATAATTACCCAATGTCACAGCTTCTCTTTTCACTATGCCTCCTAAATTAGACGCTGTATGAGTTTATAGTAGGACAGCACTAAGATGACTCCCTGTCCATTCCTTGAGAGGACATGCAGGACAGGCAAAGACACGCAAGCCTTTGTATGCCAATAGGTGTGACTTGGAGTGACAATGAGAGTGATTATTCCTCACACATCGTGCCTGAATGTTTTCTTGCCTTCTAAGTTCCTGAAAAGAAACTTGTTAAACAAAATTAAAAAGAAAATGAACGCATAAATGAGGTTACGTGGAGTTAGGTAGACTCAGACACTTGCTAAAATACTGCGTCCACGATGCGCTTCACTGTGTTCAAGACGGAATTTTCCCCTTTTAAATTCAGCCTTAAAAGTGACTCGTATATATGAGCAACATATGATTCCTTTAATCATGTCTCTGCATGAATTTACACTTCATTCTGTAAGTTTTCCCTTTTTGTGCCTTTCACTTTCAGTCTCCTTACCCCACCCACTCTATGTCTTCCTCTCCGTCTTTCCCTCTCACTCATCTGGGTAGCTGTTTGAGAGCATACACTCAACGTGGGTGGGAGTGCTAGAGTAGAGTATATGACTGTTAACACAAGGTGCAGGGTGTGTGTGTGTGTGTGTCTGCCTGTCTGCGTGGTGCTGTAGGTGGAGAGGCACAGCAGGGCGTGAAGGAGCGCTGTGATAATGACAGGCCATGCATTATATAACATGCAGATTGCATAAGGAGAAGATTATTTTGGGTCCAGATATTGAGGATGTATAAGTAATTTTTTTCTTTTTTTTCTTTTTTACGTGGGTGTATAGCACTATGCGCACCTCTAAGTGCACGGATGTGTGTTTGTGTTAAAATGTTCTGAAATGTACTCATTTTTGTGGTTTCTTTCGAGGAGTGTGTGGGTGTTAAGTAAACTAAAGTGTATTATGTGTTTGTAAGAAGGGGGCATGAATGTTTTCAGATTTCTTTCATAGCTATCTGCATATCAAAACAAGTATGTGGGAATGTTGGCACATTTGTGTACAGTGTGCATAAGGGTGTCTTTATTGCAAGCTCCCACTCATTATCACTTTTAGACTTCAGAGAGATCCACTTGGAGGAAAAAAAGGGTTGAGTCTCCCTGTTGGGTGAAAACCTTGTAACTTCCAGTTTGGATGATTTTCGTGTTTGAGCTTGTGTTAAAAGAACACGCGCTCCTCTGTGGACTGCACAAGTTTTATGACTCTCTCTCAGTCACTCAGTCACAAGGTTATGGTCCTGCAGGATGTGCTGTTTGGAGTCACAGAAGTGAGGCAGCACAGATACAGTCTCCGTGTGCCACTGCCTCGTCTGTGCGCCTCGCTCCATGCATGAGTGTGCCCCTGTAAAAATAGACCTCTTAAAGGGCCAGCAGCCACTCAACCTTCTCCCACAAGAGGCCTGTTCTCCTCTACATGGTGACAGTACTCTAAGAAACATGGCATGGGAGAACATGCTGTATTTCTAATTCAGCCCACAGAGAAAAGTTGTACTTCTCTTTCCCAAAATATATATAGAACCATCGCTACATTCAGTTTGCCTCTACATCATTCATAAGGGCACATCTTTGTACACTGGAGTATATCATAGAGCCGTAGGCTTTGACTTGTTAAATTGCTATAACACAAAATAAACACGGGAGATTTGGGTTTTGAAAACACCCATTTACAACTAGAGCCCTGCTCTGGCATGAACCTGCACTGATACACCAGAGGATCCCTGCTTCAAATTGCAAATGACAAATTCAACATTCAAAGCAGCGATTGCACCTTGTAGATGAAACTCACGTTCCTTTCAGAAACAAGCATCTCTCAAAGCAATCACACAGAGATATAAGACTTCCTGTACACTCCAGCAAATCACCCTCATAATTGAAGTAAGTAAATTAAGTCGATGGGGACAAATGTTATATGCTTCCCTTCAATCACATCTGTAGCTGAGAATTGTTTGAACCTGTGAAATGTTCCTTTATGCAGCATATGGGATGTCACCACAACAGAAGGACAGTGCTTGATGTAGCAGAAATAGATACACAGAAATGATAACTGTGCACACTGGTGGAGTATGAGTCTCCTTCTATGTCTATCTCGAATAGGAAAGAAATGAGGAGGGAGCAGTCAATAATGGAACTACAAACTGGCTTACATGTTCTGTGCTTTCAAGAGGAAAACACAGAAACAGAAAAAATCGAAGTCTTTGACTAAGTAGACTTTCAAAGTTAATTAAAAAAATAAAAGGGACTTTATAAGTTCTTCCAGTGAATAATTATAAAGCATCTCTTACACTGCTTGAATAGGAACTTAGATCACAGATGCCTAATGCACCTGCCTTTGATTGCATGAGCTCTTTCCTAGACTTGTCCTCAACATCTGCAAATCTTTTCCCCCCTCTAGTCCTCCTCCATCATTCCCTTTCTAAATTTTCCCCCACATGGGCTAACCCCACCCTCACCAATATTATACCCATCCCTCCCAATTTAAGTGGGCTCCTCGAGGGCCCCCTTGCTATCTCTGGACCAAGGCTATTTAAGCCCACTGCTCTAATTCTGAAAGCCCTGATCTGCCGTCTGAGGCTGAGTGATGAACCTCCACCTCTCTCACTCTGTCTGACTCCATCTTTCTCACACACTCCTCTCTGGATCAGTCACACTCTCCCTCTTGTTCACACGCTCTCTGTTATTCTCTTCCACGCACACAAACACCCACACACATAGGTGCTGACTTACATGAGTCTGTACAACATGCTCATTCACACGCACGCACGCACGCACACACACACACACACACAAACACACACAAACAATTGAAACACATTTTCTAGCTATAATCAGATTAGCTTACTCTCAGAATACATGCACCTACAGTAACTCATGAACCTGTTTTTTCGGGGCAATCGAATCACACAGCCCAGTCTGTTTATCCTGTCACTTGAAGTTGCCAACACACCTGTGCTCTCTCTCTCTTACACACACGCGCGCACTCAGAGGAGGAAGCAGGGTGGTCACATACCTTGCCGGGTGCCTTTGCGTAGCAGGTATCAGAGAGTTTACTCATTGGATCAGGCGGCAGCAGGCACGTAGGAATATCCAGTTTTGACACTGCGAGTCTCTTCCTCCTCTCTACTGCTCAGCCTTCCCTCCCTTCATCCTATTCCTGCCTCTCCTCCTTCTCACTTTCTAAACGCCTCTTTGCTCTCTCTCTCTCTCTCTCTCTCTTGCTGAGTGAGTGTGCTCTCTGTCTCTCTCTTGCTTGATCTCTCCAACCCCCTCCTTCCCTCTCTCTCTCCTTCTCTCTTTCTATCTCCTTGCTAGCACACACCTTGTATCTATCTCACTGTTATAACTTCAGTCTACAGTCATCCCCTTAGTAAGTCTCTCTGACACACAGCAACATTTAATAACTTTTTCTTTCCCCTGCCTAACATGCTCTCTGTCACTCTCTCCCTCGCTGGGAGTGTATAATTAGACAGAGCTCAGTGGTAATACAGTCAGGCTCATTGTGGGAGCCTTAGCGTTGCTGCTCATGTTTGGCTGATAGCCCAGTGGCTTCACTCATTAACCTCCCTCGAGCTGCAGAATGGACCAGCCCACAAGCTGTGCTATTTGCTGCAACACCTCAGCCTCTTAGCCCATCAGCCAATCACAGTCGGCGTGGACAATAGAAAAGGTGTGCTTGCTGGGCACACAGTACTTGTAGGTGAGAGAGCTAAACATAATCACTAAGTATTGACATGCTGTGACAGATGAAGTGTAATACCAGCTGTCCAGATCTGACACACCGAGAGTTTCGTCATAGTCATAACAAGTCAGTTCTCTTTTTAGCGTAATCACTTGTTCATGATCTGCGTGCAGTGCCATCATGTGCTTTTCTTTCAAGCGTGAAACCACAAAAGACCACTCACACGTCTTATTGCAAAATCACTGAGGTATGGGAATGTCCTGTGTAATGTAGCAATAAGTCATATGCTTTTCTTTACTGTACTGTGTGCTCCACTTCCCATAACATATGACTTGGCATAAGTCCTTGAAGGGTGGTTTCTTTAACACAATGTGACAGCTATGTAGGATCAACATCAGCAGTTTCCCATCAATTGAATGCCAGTAAAATCATGAGATCTTTGGTTCAAACAGAACTAATACCTAAACATTTCCCTATAGAAACTTTAAGGTAGTTCAAACCATTGCCGTTCCAACTCTTTTCTTTAATCATTAAATTACGTTTGTGTTGACTGACATTCTGGTGGGAAGATTCTTGTTATGAGGTTAATTTATGTTAACTCTTGACTGTGGTGAATGATTAAATACAACTTAAGAGTTCTAATGTATGATCTGCATGCTTTTATTTAAAATTGAAAGTAAACTGAGAGCTCAAGACTCACTTATTTGTGATCACAAGCTTCCCTGATGGATTGATCAATAATGCATAGTTTCTATTTAGATTACAGACTGTGTTCTGTTTGTGTTATTGTCTTTTTTTCTGTCACGTCTATAATAACCCTGGCCATCGAAAATGATGAATAAATAAATAATTGATCTTATGATTGCTTCCCAGAGGCACTATAACAGCTGCAGAGAAGCTCATACACCTAAAAGTTAGATACCTAAAAGTTTTCTCTAAAATAATAACTTAATTTGTAGATATACTGGATACATTGCATTTTT